>NW_020954564.1:7762807-7802859 GCF_900497805.2 Vombatus ursinus | reverse complement strand
AAGAAGAAGAAGAAGAAGAAGAAGAAGAAGAAGAAGAAGAAGAAGAAGAAGAAGAAGAAAGAAGAAGAAGAAAATATTGCAAGCAGCTAGGAAGACACAATTCAAGTATCATGGAGCCACAGTCAGGATAACACAAGATCTATCAAGTTCTACATTAAAGGATCAGATGGCTTGGAATATGATATTCTGGAGGGTAAAGGAGCTAGGATTACAACCAAGAATCACCTACCCAGAAAAACTGAGTATAATCCTTCAGGGGGCAAATGGATATTCAATGAAATAGAGGATTTGCAAGCATTCTTGATAAAAGGCCAGAGCTAAATAGAAAATTTGACTTTCAGATACAAGATTCAAGAGAAGCATAAAAAGGCAAATAGGAAACAAAAATCATAAGGGGCTTAATAAGGTTAAACTTTATATTCCTACATGGGAAGATGATACTTGTAACTCATAAGAATTTTCTCATTATTAGAGCAACTAGATGGATTATATATGGACAGAGATCACAGGTGTGAATTGAATATGAAGGGATAATATCTAGAAAAATAAAATTAAGGGGTGAGATAGGAATGTATTGAAAGAAAAGAAAAGGGAGAGGTACAATGGGGTAAATTATCTCACATAAAAGAGCTGAGAAAAAGTTTTCACAGTGGAGGGAAAGAAGGGGGAGGTGGGAGGGAGTGAGTGAACCTTCCTCTCATCAGAATTGGCTCAAAGAGGAAATAACATCCACACTCAATTAGGTATAGGAATCTATCTTACCCTACACAAAAGTCAGAGGGGAAAGGGATAAGAAAAGAGGGGGTTGATAGAAGCAAGGGCAGATTAGGGAGGGGACAGTTAGAAACAAAACATTTTTGAGCAGAGACAGGGTGAAAAGATAAAGAGAATAGCATAAATGGAGGAATAGGATGGAGGAAAATACAGTTAGCAATAGTAGCTGAAAAATTTGAAGCAAGTTTCTCTGATAAAGGCCTCATTTCTCAAACATATAGAGAACTGAGTCAAATTTATAAAAAGAAGAGCTTTTCCCCAATTGATAAATGATTAAAAATAGGAATAGCTTTCAGATGAAGTAATCCAAGCTACCTATAGGCATATGAAAAAAAGTTCTAACTCACTATTAATTGGAGAAATGCAAATTAAAACAATTCGGAGGTAACATCTCATACCTATTAGATTTGCTAATAGGACAGAAAAGTAAAATGGCAAATGTAGGAAGAGCTGTGAGCAAAATGAGACATTAATGCATCATTTGGTGGAGTTGTGAACTGCTTCAACAATTCTGTAGAGCAATTTGGAACTATGTCCAAAGAGCTATAAAACACATGCATACCCTTTGACCTAGCAATACCACTAATAGTATCCCAAAAGAATTAAAAAAAAACAGAAAGGAAAAGTACCTATATGCACAAAACTATTTACAGCAGCTCTTTTTTGGCAAAGAATTGGAAATTGAAGGGATGCCCATTAATTGGGGAATGGATGAATAAATTTTCATATGTGGTTATGATGGAATACTAATTTGTTGTAAGAAGTGAAGAGCAGGATGCTCTCAGAAAAACCTGGAAAGAATTACAAGAGCTGATGCAAAGTGAAATGTACTGTGTACACAGTAATAGCAATATTGTATGATGATCAGTTGTAAATGACTTAGCTATTCTCAGTAATACAATGATCCAAGACAGCTCTGAAGGACTTAGGATGAAAAATGCTATCCATCCTCAAAGAAAGAACTGATGGTGTTTGAATACAAATTAAAGAATACTTTATTTGCTTTCTATATTTTTTGAAAGTTTTTTTTCTGTTTTCTTTTACAACATTACTGTTATGGAAATGTTTTGCATGACTACACATGTAACAGCTATATTGAATTGCTTACCTTCTCAACTTGGGGATAGGGAGAAGTGGGGGATGGGGAGGAAGGAAAGGAGAGAATTTGGACCTCAAAATTTTAAAAACAAATGTTAAAATTTGTTTTTACCTGTTTTTAACTGAAGAAAAAGAAAAAAATAAATTCAATAACCTGAAAAAAGGTGTTGAAATGGAAGCTTCCTCTTTTCAATTTCCTCTTAGTTATGCCCTTTGGGGCTAAGCAAAATAAATCTAATGCTTCTTCCATATGATAGTCCTCCAAATATTTGAAATGTGTTATTATATCTCCTCTAAATCTTTTCTTCTTCAGTATAAATATCCCCAGTTACTTGAACTGATATTTTAAGGCATGGTCTCCCACTCCTTTCACCATCTTGGTCATCCTCTCCTTCAAATTTGCCAGCTAGTTAACGTTTTTCTAGAACATGGTGTCTATAACTTAATGTAACATTCCAGATATAGGTTTACCAGGTTGGAGTGCAGTAAAATAAAAAGCTCCCTCAACCTGGACTATAAACTTCATTACATAGCAATTGCATGCATCACAGGATATTTATTTCTATCTTGACCACAATCTTGAGATTCAAGTCTATTTAAAAACAACAACAACAACAATATTCTTATTCATGAACTAGTAACACTTTCAACATCTTGTAAATATAGAATTTTAATGTTATCCAAGACTTCACATTTATCCCATTAATTTTTTAAATTAAAGTCATTTTAATGTTATGACCTGTGGAGGTCTTTTCTGGATACTGAATGGCATCCAGTAGATTAGCTATCCCTCTCAGCCTTACATCATTGACATTTTTGATAAACTTGTCATTTATACCTGCATCTAAGTTGTTGAGATAAGATTGATATGACCTGTTCTTGAAGCAGTCATGCTGGCTCTTAGTGATCATCATATCCTTTCATAAATGCTGACAAACTATCCCTTAAGTAATACATTGTAAAAAATCAAGCTTCCCAACAGAGTTTCAGACTCCAATTTCTTTACTTTTCTAAATGTTGGTGCAGGGGTAGAGGGAGTTCCAGACTCTAATATTGTAGTATCTCTTCAATTCTCTATGATTTTTTCAATGATCATTGATAGCAATTCATCATTTACACATTCTACCTCTTTTAGTATCCTAGGGCATATCTTTAGGTGACACAGTATTCCAGCTGTTCACTGAAACTTTAATTAAGAAGAATGGGTCATATCTACATCTTTTTATTCATCTTGGATTTTAAACCCCAACTTAACCATTTTATCTTTCAAGTCCTAAAACAAAGAAAAAACAAACAAAAAAATCCAGTGTTCTTGGTGAACAGAGCAGAATCAGAATAAGAGCTGGGTACTTGTGTCTTCTGTTATCATGGTACTTTTCACCCTAAATTGTAGTCCTATATTTTCTTTAATATTCCAATTATGCCCAACATAATTTGGGAAAGTCCTTTTTATTTGTCCTTAATATGTATTACTAGTCTCAGCTCATTCTGAGTCTTAGTTATTTAAATACAATTATCCTTTATCTGTGCTACTTTTGTGTATTCATCCTCTATTGAATGTCCTTGTTTCTATCTTTTATATGTCTTTAAAAGTATGAGTTAATTAATAAACAACTTATATATCCACATAGGTATCTTCATATATCTCTTTCCTTTCATTTTTCCTCATCAGAATTATTTCTGTTTGCTCTTCAGGATTTCATTTTTGAGAACTTCTCATCTCTCTTAGGCCACCCCCCATCCCTTCAATAATTATAGGCCATGGGATCCTACCTAATCTCTTTGATGTTAGTAGCTTTTCTAAAATTCAGGATGCATGTCAGAGACTACATTCTACTTTCTTCACAACGACAAAATACAAATTAGACTGGTGAATTACCCCCTATATTCTCGTAATTTCTATTTAAGCCACAAGTCAGTTCTTCCTTGTTAGTCTAAATCAGATCTAGAATAAGAGAATAGCAGTACTGTACTCACCTCCTCAATCTTTTGAAAGATGAAATGAGAAAGAGATAGACAGAGACAGACACATACATGGAGAGAGAGAGAGAGAGAGAGAGAGAGAGAGAGGACTCTATCCTATATCTGGATACACAAAGTCCCCCTAATCTCTACAATTTCTACCCTGGATGTCAGGTTTGTTATATATTTCCTGGGCTCCTCATTTATTTCCATATTCTTTCTTGGTGGGCTGAATTATCTTTCCACAACAATATGATTCCTGTTTCTCACCTTGGTGATCATCATTCCATGCTCCCTATTGTGTTCTTACTCTTCAATTTCAAGTTTTCTTTCTGTGGTGGAACCACTATCCTAATCATCCCTTTCCACACATTCTACCCTATGGTCTCATGCAAGTTAGGTGATTTTATTTTCCATGAAATGATTTTAAAGCACTTTTGAGTGCTTAAGTGGTTCATGGGACTAAAGACCTGTACTATTAATATCATTTTTTCATGACTTGAGTACAAAACAGTCATAGGTAGCTCCAGGTACTCTATGAGATTTGACTGACAGATCACCAAGGAAAATGAAATGTCAAAAGACTTTTACTCAATTGAATCAACTCTTGGTGTCATTTATGCATATATTTGTTAAATACCATTCCCTTGCTATTATTAAGTATATCTCATTTTGTTAAACTATTGAATAATATAGAAATGTCTCATTTCATTCCAATATTATATTTAAATTACTCAGGATACTTTTGTTGTTCAGTTGTTTCAGTTGTGTTTGATTCTTTGTGACCTCATTAGAGTTTTCTTGACAAAGATACTGGAGTGGTTTGCTGTCTCCTTCCCAAACTCATTTATTTTTAAAATTTTATTTATTTATCTTTAGTTTTCAATATTCATTTCCATAAACTTCTAAGTTTTAAATTTTCTCTGCCTCCCTCCCCTCCCCACTCCCCAAGATGACATGCAATCTGAAATGAACTCTACATATACATTCTTATTAAACATATTTTCACATTAGTCATATTGTAAAGAACAATTAGAATAAATGGGAGGAACAACAACAAAGGAGAAGTGAGGGAGAGAGAGAGAGAGAGCGAGAGCAAATAATATGCTTTGATCTGCATTCAGACTATGGTTCTTTCTCTGGACATGGATAGCATTTTCCATCATGGGTCTTTCAGAGTTGTCCTAGATTATTGTATTACTGAGAAGAGCTAAGCCCATCAAAGTCAGTCATCATACAATGTGGCTGTAACTGTGTACAATATTTTCCTAGTTCTGCTCATTTCACTTAGCATCAATTCATATAATTCCTTCTAGGTTTTTTTGAAGTCCACCTGCTCATCATTTCTTATAGCATTACAGTCTTATATACATTACAGTCATATACCAAAACTTGTTCAGTCATTCCCCAATTGATGGACATCCCTTCAATTTCTGATTCTTTGCCACCACAGAAAGAGCTGCTATAAATATTTTTGTTCATGTGGGTCTTTTTCCCATTTTTATAATTTTTTGGGATACAGCCCTAAAAGCAATATTGCTGTGCCAAAGGGTATGCATATTTTTATAGCCCTTTAGGTATAGTTCCAAATTGTTCTCCAGAATGGTCAAATCAATTCACAACTCCACCAATGATGCATTAGTGTCCCAATTTTCCCACATCTTCTCCAGCATTTATAATTTTCCTGTTTTGTCATATTAGCCAATCTGATAGGTGTGATGTGGTACCAAACTAATTTATTTTTAAAGATGAGTAACTGAGGCAGACAGGGTTAAGTAACTTTCCCAGGGTCACACAGCTAGTAAGTATATGAGGCTCAATTTGAACTCAAGAAGATAAGTTTTCCTAACTTCAGATCTTGCACTCTATCCTTTGGACCACCTAGCAACTACCTTCCATGAATATATTTTCTTACAGTACCATAGGTTGTAGGTTTGCATGAGTTCCTAGAGTGAAGCTGGGATTTGACTGGAATGTTGAGAACTAACTCTCCAGCAAACCCCCTCCATTTTTTTTTTTATTATTTCTGGCAGGACTTTAAGCCTTTATGGTAGTAACATTAGTCTGCAGATATAGGTGGGTTCCTGTGGTATACATGGAACTCATAATATCAGCAGGTTAACTTTTAATCAATTCCAAGTTTCCTTCCTTCCTTGTGGGAGTCTAAGCCTTTAGGGTAGTACCATTAGCCTGTTGGCATGTATGAGTCATTAGAGAAGACTCAATAGAATTTAGGAAAGATGTTTTTCTGGGAATCCCAAGTATGTTTCCTTTCCAAGGAGAATCCAAACCAAATATATGTAGAACTGTATAATTCCTTGTGCAGAAATAGGACTCACCCAAGATAGAAATGCATCATATTGATTATTTCTAGGCTATCATAAGCCATTTGTGCAGTTTTCCATTATGCCTTAAGGTAAATAACAGTTGCCCTAAAGGGAATTTGAAAAGTTAGTTTGACTATCTAATGAGACCTAGAAATCCTTCTACCCAGACCTTTTGAATGCTTATATGCATATTTTAATCTAAGGCTCAAATACTAAACTCTAAGGAATGGAAAATAAGCTAAAAAATTTTTATTTGGGTCAGATCTGCAAGATTAAACTTACTTTGTATAATCCTAGGACTTGAAGAGCTAAACCAAAAAATACATACTCAACCTTTATTTTTCTTAAGTTTTCTATGCTAAGCATGATGCATGGAAAGAACAGAATAGAAATAGGAAATTGGGAGTTGAAACCCGATGTAGATGAGAAGATAAAGGAGTATCTAGCTATCCTTAATGAATTTAAATCACAAGACCCAGTGCTTTGATGAACTACATCTCAAGATACTGTAAGAACTGGCAAGATTACTGAGTCACAGTATGTAATCTTTGATAGACCATGGAGAATTTGAGAGGTGCCACTGAACTAGAAAAGGACAAATATTGTTCCATTAAAAAAGAATAGTAGAGTCTTTATTCTAAATGCCAGAAAGCTTGTCTTTAATTCTTGGCAAAACTCTAGAATGTATCTTCAAGGGGATATTAGTGAACATCTGGAAAAGGATACAAGAGCCTGCAAGAGCCAGCAAAGACTCTTAACAAACAAGTCATGCAATAATACCTTATTTACTTAAAAAAAAACATGGGATTATTAACTTTGTAGATTGGTGAAATGTTTCGAATATAATTTAAAAAGATTTCAGCCAAGCTTTCCAAAAAAAAAGTATTTTATGCTATCTTTTTCAACATGTGGCCTAGGATTGCAGATAGATTCAAAACTTGTTGAATGACTGGAACAAAATAATCATCACCAATGGCTTTATGTCAATTGATAAGGAGGTCTTTGCTTGAATTCCGATGAATCTAGGAATTGAATTGCAATCTGTGATTAGCCCTGTGATTTTTTAACACACTTGAGTAAGGCATAGTTTGCATGATTAACAGATTTGTAGATGACATATAGCAAGAAAGGATAGTTAATATGCCAGAAATGAAAGAGTTGGAATCCCTCACCAAAACAATTACAAATCAATACATTGAAACAAATGTTATTGGATAATATTCCACATAGTGAATGAAAAGTCTTCCAATTTGTTTCAAAAAAGTCACTTTTCTAAGTTCAAAATGGGGAGGTTTAATTAAATTGTTGATTTGAAAACACTCTCTGGCTTTTAGATGGTTATAAAGTTATTGTTAGTTAACATTGCTGTTTGACAGCCACAATAGGCTGTTAATAAGCTGCTTAAATGTGCAGATTGGTGAAATCAGGATGGCCCTCAGCTTGTCCATCCATTCATAAACTCACCCATTCATTCATTCATTCGTTCATTCAAAAACTATTTGTTCAATAGACATTTGCTCATGGAACAGTGTTTGAAGAAACCACAAAATTACATTGACTGTATTAACTACAAATTCATGTGATTTAACTTCAGTTGAGTCCTCACCACAGCAAGGCAATCTTTTTACTCTTTCTTAGTTATCTCTACACAGTGATTATTCAAAACATCTTCTTTATGAAATCTTCCATTCCAGCATTACCCCACACACTCAAGTCTTGTCAGAGTTTCTTGTCCCATGTTTTATTAAGAAATTAGAAGCCATTTATGAATTGTCTCTTCTCTATTCTATAACTGAAAAACCCTTGACATAATATTTCCCTCTCTTCCTCCTTGCACCAGTCTTTGATGAAAAGCCTTACCAAGATCAACCAATCTGTTTGCATCTTTGAGTCCATTCTCTCCCATCTCTTCAGGCATCTTGCCAGCAATTGTTACAATGAACACTCCAGCCCCTATAATTTTCAATGCATTGCTTGACTCTTCCTTGCTGCCTACACATGTCTTTAAGTTCCCCTCTCTCTCCCTCATAAAATCTTCCTTAGGATGACCATATCAACCCTTTCAGCTATAGACTTATTATATACTGACTCCCTTTCACTGCTGCATCCTAGGGGAAGGTGGATACCTACAGTCTGCTCCTTCAACTCCCTTTCATCTCATTCATTTCTTAACCTCTCATAATCTGTCTTCCAACTTAATTACTCCATTGAGACTGCCCCCTCCAAGGTTATCAAACATCTCTAAAATTTCCAAATAATTTTTCTCAGTCCTCATTCTCAATGTTTCTATAGCATTCAACACTATTGAACACCTTGTCTTAGATACTCCTCTTATCTGGGATTTGATGACACTACTCTACTGTGGTTGTCTGACCTGTTTTGCTGAATCTTTCTCAATTTCCTTTATTAATCATTACCCATTTCTTCTTTCTTTTTGTAATGTATCCTTGACTCTTCTTAATTCTCCTTAAATCTTCTCTTGGTAATCTCATCTCTCCAGCCAATAAAACTTTACAGAGCGTAACCTGATGATCACCTACCTCCACCCCTGTTTTCAGCCACACATAACTGCCTGACTCCCTGAAACAACTACCCCAGGTCAAACCTCTAGTAATATGGTAACCTGCTTTAAGACTCTACCTGCTGTAATGCACTCTCCACTCAGCTGCAAAAGTGATAGTCTTAACATTCACATATGTTCAGAAATGTCCAGTGGCTCCTATTGCCACTACAAATTCCTCTTTTTTGGCATTTAAAGACCTTCCCAAACAGATTTCCACCTATCTTTTGAGGATTTTTGCACAATCCCTCATGAACTAATATATTTCAGCCAAACTGGCTTACTTAACATTCCTCTTTGTCCATGTCTTTACATTGTGTTTCCCCTGCCTCATGCCTGAAATGTGCCTTCTCTTCATCTCTTCCTCTTAGCATTTCAAATTCCCTGTAAGGCTGTCACGCACAACTTTGTTCAAGAGGTGTTTCTTGATTCTCCAAGTTGTTAGTGCCACCCTGGCCACTGGAAATCACTTTGTAATTATTTTGTGTATATCTATTACCTTCTTTATAAATATATTGTGTTCAAACAAAATGTAAGATTCTTGAGGGCAGGAACTATTCAGGTTTTGAATTTGTATTTCTAGTATCTATTACATATGAAAAAATGATGAATCCTTATTAAATGAATGAATGAGTTCATCTCACATCAGCCTGTCAGTCAACAATCAATTATTAGGCATTTATTAAGTTACAGGCACTGTGTGAATCACTTTGTATAAAAGAAAGGCAAAAACATAACTCCTGCTCTCAAGGAGTTCATATTCTAATGGGAGAAAAAAATGTGCAAATAACTGTGAATTCAAATTATATACAATTAAATAGAAGATAATTCTATTTAATTAGAAATCTTGGAGGGAAGGCACTGAGTATGGGAGAACAAGAAAACCTTTCTACAGGAGATGACTTTGGAGCTGAGTCCTATAGGAAACCAGAGCAGGGAGTAGTAGGAAGTGAAGAGGAAGACCAAGTAGGAGGGACAACTGGCAAAAATGTTGGGAAATGGAGTTTTGCATTTAGGCAAGTGTCTAGCAGTGTATCTGGATCATAGCATAAATGGAGGGGAGAAAGGAGCAAGAAGACTGTAATGATGGGAAGAGTCAAAGATGTGAAGGGTTTTAAATGATGGACATAGTATTTCCTATTTGATACCAGAGGCAACAGGGAATCACTGAAGTTTGATGAATATAGAAGAAGCACATAAACACTGATTCAGGGAACTCAGGACATTTAGCCAGTAGAATAGAAGATTAATTTAGGGAATGATAGTTGTCTTCAAGTATTTGTAGGCTTGTTATACGCAAGTGAAATTAGATTTGCTCTACTTGGCTACCAAGGGCAGAATTGGGAGCAATGGTTATAGTTTGCAGAGTGGCAGATTTTGGAATGATGCAAGAAAAAAATCTTATTCTATTTATTCAAATGTGAAATGGACTGCCTTGGAAGATAAGGGGGGCACATTATCTGAGATCTTCAAGTGAAGTTTGGATACTCATTTGTCATTTGTCACGTCAGAGGGGATTTTGGGTCATGGATATACTGGACAAAACTATTCCTGATATGCTTTTTACCCTGAGTGTTTGTGTCTCTGTGAAGGCATGCTATTATCAGAACAAAAAGGAGATGGTAACATCATATCAGCTTATCTCCACCCAAAACAGAGATAGAGTTGTAGGCAGGAGTGAAATTGCTTTCTACACAGTGTCAAAGAAAAATAAAAACAAAGAAAATCCCAGGGTTCTACCCAATTTTTTGTGGTCTTATTTTTAAACAAGTTTAAGTCACATGAGTATTGATAAGTAGGTTAAGAGCTTTATGGCTCTTTCAATTACCAATCAACTCTTTGAAAAGGGAGGAAGTACCCACCTCCTGACAGAGGAGTGATGCACTAAAGGTACAGAATAATATATGCATTTAGAGACATGGCAAATGTGTAGATTTGTTTTTGCTTGACTATGCTTATTTTTATAACAATTTTTGTTTGTTTTTTTAGGCCAGTGGGATGAGTAGGAGATGGGACTTAGTGATAGTGTTGCCCTCAAAAAAAAAAAAAAAGAGGAGAAAGAAAAGGTCATAAAATTCTTTGAAAAAAATGTACAGAAGAGAACAGAGGAAGTTAAGAAAGAACTTTTGAAGACAGCTTTCAGAATAACATGTTGAATTTATTATATAAATATGTATGACAGTATTTTATTTTTCCCCCACTTACATGTCAAGAAAATTTTTAGCATTCATTTTTACAAGGTTTTGAGTTCCAAATTTTTCTCCCTCTCTCCCCTCTTATGTAAATGGTAGGCAGTTTGATATAGTTTATACATGTGCTGTCATGTAAAAAATATTTCTATATTAGTCATGATTGTGAGAGAAGAAACATAAAAAGAAGAAAAAACACAAGAAAGAATAAAGTAAGTGCAAAAAATATTCTTCAATCTGTATTCAGATTGCATCAGTTCTTTATCTGGATATGGATAGCATTTTCCTTTGTGAGTTCTTTGTACTTGTCTTGGATCATTGTGTTGCTGAGAAGGTCTGAGTCATTTAGCTAATCATCACACAATGTTGCTGATACTGTGCACAATGTTTTCCTGGTTCTTCTCATTTCATTTTCATCAGTTTGTACACGTCTTTCTAGTTTTTTTTTCTGAAATCTGCCTATTTATCATATCTTACTGCATAATAGTATTCCATTACATTCATACACCACAGCTCGTTCAGCCATTCCCCAACTGTTGGGCATTCCCTCAATTTTCAATATTTTGCCATCACAAAAAGGGCTGCTATAAATATTTTTACACATGTAAACCATTTTCCTTTTTTTATTATCTCTTTGAGGTACAGATCTAGTAGTGGTACTACTAGATCAAAGGGTATGCAAAGTTTAGTTGTCCTTTGGGCATAGTTCCAAATCACTCTCTAGAATGGTTGGATCAGTTCACAACTCCACCAACAATGCATTGGTGTCCAAATTTTCCTACATCTTTTCCAACATTTATCATTTTCTCTTCTGTCATATTAGCCAACCTGTTATGTGTGAGGGTTGTTTTAATTTGCATTTCTCTAACCAAAAATTATTTAGAACACTTCTTTATATGCTTATAGATAGCTTTGATTTTTTCATATTCTTTGACCATTTATCAATTGGGGAATGGCTTATATTCTTGTAAATTTGATGCAATTCTCCATATATTTGAGAAATGAGGCCTTTATCAGAGACACTTGATATCAAGATTGTTTCCCATCTTTCTGCTTTCCTTCTAATCTTGGTTGTATTAGTTTTGTTTGTACAGAAGCTTTTTACTTTAATAGAATAAAAATTATCTATTTTATATTTTGCAATGCTGTCTATCTCTTTTTTGGTCATGAATTCTTCTCCTCTCCCTAGATTGTACAGGTAGATTATTCCTTGTTCTCCTAATTTGTTTTTGGCATCACTCTTTATGTCTAAATCATGCCAAAAGTATTTCATATCTGCCTTTTCTAATACTCTATTTACAAATCTCCTTAGTTTCTTTCTTGTTTATTTTTGGTTGGATTGATTGAGTTCTGAGAGGAGACAGTTGAGGTCACCCACTAGTATAATTTTGTTGTCTATTTCTTCCTGTAACTCACTTAACTTCTTGTCTAAGAATATAGATGTTATACCACTTTGTGCACATATGTTTAATATTGATATTGCTTAATTGTGCATGGTACCTTTTAGCAAGATATAGTTTCCTTCCTTACCTCTTTTAACTAGGTCTATTTTTGCTACTTTTTTTTTTACTTCTGCTGAAGCATAATAGATTTTGCTCCATTTCCTTACCTTCACTCTGTGTGTGTGTCTCTCTGCTTCAAGTATGATTCTTTTAAATAACAAATTGTAGGATTCTGGTTTTTCATCCATTCTGCTATCTGTTTCCATTTTATGGGAGAGTTCATCCCATTCACATTACAGTTATGATTACTACCTGTGAATTTCTCTTCCATCCCATTTTTCCTCCTGTTTGCCCTCTCCTTTCACTCTTTCCCTCCTCACAGTGTTTTGCTTCTGTCTACTACCTCTGCTGATCTGCCCTTCCTTTGGTCAGCCCCCTACTCTCCTCCTTTAGTTGACCTCCTCCCCTCCTACTTCCCTGTTGGGTAACATAGATTTATATTCAACTGATTGTGTATATGATTCACTCTTTGAGCCAATACTGATGAGAGTCAGGTTCAAGTGATGCCCACCAAACACCCTCCCATCTTCCCCTCCACTGTAATAGTTCTTTTGATCCTTTTCTGGTGAAATAATTTACCCCATTCTAACTCTTCCTTCCTTCTGCACCCATTGTACTCCTCTTTCTCATCCCTTAATTATTTTTGTCATTCCCTCAAATTCTCTTTATGCCCATACCCTTCAACTGTACTATTATTGATAATATTTTTTTTAAAGAATTACAAGTATCATCTTTCTGTGTAGGGGTATAAATAGTTTAGTTCGATTGAATCCCCTTTCTTTTCCCTTTCTATTTGTTTATGCTTTTCTTGGGTCTCAATATTGGAGATCAAATTTTTGGTTTAAGTCTGATCTCTCCCTATGAAAGCTTGTAATTTTTCTATTTCATTGAATGACCATTTTCCCCTTTATTATTATGCTTAATTTTTCTGGGTATGTGATTCTTGGTTGTAGCCCTAGTTCCTTTGCCTTCCAGAATATTATGTTTTATGACCTCAGATCCTTTAATTTTGCAGGTGCTAAGTCCTGCGTAATTCTGATTGTGCCTCTCCAATATTTGAATTCTTTCTGGTTACTTGCAGTGTTTTTGTTTTTGTTTTTGTTTTTTCCTTGACCTGATAGTTCTGTATTTGCCTATAATGTTCCTTGGAGTTTTTATTTTGGGATCTCTTTCCTGAGATGATTAATGAATTCTTTCATTATTTATTTTACCCTCTGGTTCTAGGACATCAGGGCAGTTTTTCTTGATAATTTCTTGAAATTTGCTGCCTAGGTTCTTTTTTTGATTATGGTTTTCAGGTAGTCCTGTGGGGCCCTCATTTCTGGCACTGTGTTGAAAGGGTTGAGTGGGGATGGCTGGTGCTGCTTGAGACCTTAGGGATCTGGCAGCTCACCTGGTGCTGAGTTGATTCTGGTGGTGGTGTCTGACATATCCTGAGGCCTAGTAGGGTGTTTGTATATTTCCCCAGGGCTACAGGTGGAGGTCTGGCTTACTTTCTTGTCATTTTGGAAAATGTCTGCTTGCCTGGGTTTACACTGGAGCATGTGGAGGTCTGTCCAATGGAGGATGCCATTTACCCTGGGCTGTGCTGAAGCACTTGGAGGTCTGGCCACTGGAAGACACCTGTTTACCCTGGGCTATACTGAAGCATGTGGTGGTTGTTGAAGATGGAGTCTGCCAGTTCCTCTGGCTATGCTAAGGCACTTGAGGGGTCCTGGTGTTGGTGTTTGCCTGCTCCACCACAATGGGTCTTAAAATCTCCTTTTGGTTTGCTGAGGTGGGGCTTGCTACTGGTTTACTGGAATGCTTCTTGTCCTGGTATGTGTGCCCCTTTTATCTGAATGAGATAGATCTTTCTTGTGGATCTTCCAAGTTTCTTGGGCTAAAAGATTGTTTCACTCCATCTGCTGGTTCTGCTGCTACAGGATTTGTTTTGGGGCATTATTTTATGGTTGTTTGTAGGTGAATGTAGGAGAGTTACAGTAATTTACTGCTTACTTAACCATCATGGCTCCAGGAATACCTGGATGTATTATATATTTGAAGAAATAAGCTATATGTACTAGAGTTATAGTTTCATATGTAATCTTTTTCTGTCCAACTTTGTATATAGGAGTATTCTTTCTTTTTTGGTATTAATTTTAAAATAGAAACAGAAGAGGAGAAGAGAAAAGAGGAAAGGGAAGGGAAGGGAAGGGAAGGGAGGGAGAAAGATGGAGAGTGGGTCTGGGGCATGAGCCTTTCTACTTGAATTACATAATGCAATTTCTTTTACTGGGATTTGGTCTAGTTAGCATGTGACCTAGAATCTTCCTTTTAGTGCTATATCTCATTGGGGAAATTCTGTAGTGCTTTTAAATAATAGTAAGACAGCATTCACATGCTCAGATGAGTTCATTTCACCAGGTTCAAATGAATTTTTATCCTAGGGTACTAAAAGAAATGGCAGAAGTAATGATTAAGAGGCAATGTTATATATTCATCATAGTGCTAAACTTCAAGTCAGGAAGAGCTGAATACTAATCTTGTCACCTACAAGGCACATGACCCTGAACAAATTACTTAATTTCTCTGGGCCACTGTTACCTTTATCTATAAAATGAGGCAATAGTAGCACTTCACTGCATGTTGTGAAGATCAAATGATCTAATTATGGAACTTGCTTTGTAAACCTTAAAGTGATATGTAAATTTAAGGTATTATTAATACTGAGCCACTGGCAGTTACTTTTGAAAGATAATATATAATAAGAGAAATACTTCTAACCTGGAGAAGGAATAATGTCCTGATTTTCAAGAAAAGAGTAGAGAATGAAATCTCTAAACTGGAAACCAATAAACATTGTAACTGGTTCTTAGAAAAATAAACTAATGTTAATAGGACCTTTAGAGTCCATATACAAGAAGATGTTACGATAACAAAAAGTTAGCACACCTTCATCATAAACAGGTCATGCCATACTTACTTCATTCATGTCCTTTTTTTTTTAAACAGAGGAATGCCAGATATATTTGCCTAGATTTTTAGCAAAGTATTTGGCAAGTCCCTTACAGTATTTTTTTGGAAAAGACAGAGTTTTAGATTATATGACAATATAATTAGGTGAATTTTGAGTTGGATGAATGACAGCATTCAGACAATAATGATAATGTAATTTATTAAAAGGTGAAAGAACCAACAAATTGGACATCTTATTTTCACCAATAAGCAAGTTGCTGTGAGAGAAATGATGAGAATATATCATCAGTGATAATTTTTTGCTAAAGTTTGTAATAGAGAAGGAAAAAATAAGCCAGGGATAGCTTGATATATACCCTATATTTAGAGTTCAACAGAAGCAAAAGTAGAAAGTAATTAACTAAAATTCTACCAGCAAAGTCAGCTCAGGAGGGAAGGAAAACTCTTAACCTACTAACTATTTTCAACAGTGAAATTCTGAAGAAAGGAAGAAAGAGTTCCAATAAGAAAGAAAAATGATAATTGTCTGAAGAAATTGTTGTGATACATAAGGAACTCCACCACAAAGAGATTTTTAAAGATATGAACAGAATGTGCAAGGAAGGGTAGAGAACAGGGAAAATAAAAGAAATAATATTGTACAATATAAAAAAAATGTATTAGAAGTGAGGAACTTCATATTGAGCTAAGGCTGGTGAGTAAAAGGGTCAATGAAAAGGAGTATTATTTAAGTATATTGAAGGAAAAAGATGATCAAAGAGAGAAAGGCATGCTTCTTAGAGTGGATAGGGAAATGATAACTGACAGGAGAGAGAATTTTCAATTCTTTTTTACTTCTTATTTTTATGCTAAGGAAAATCACAATTGTGCTAAAAATGATAGAATAAAACTAGCAAATACAAGATCAATACCAAAGAGAAGTAAGGAGATATTAAGGCAGACTTTGGTCTGGCTATTCTTAATGAATTCAAGTCACTTAACCCAGATAAACTCTACCCATGGTGCTGAAAGAAATGGCAGATATGATTGCTGATCTACTTCCTTAATATTTGAAAAAATTGTTGAGGTAGGTGAAGTACTTTCAGGGCTGGAGAAGAGTGAATGCTGTTTTCATTTTTGTTTGTTTATTTGTTTACTTTTGGCTAGGCAATGGGGTTAAGAGACTTGCTCCAGGTCACACAGCTAGTAAGTATCAAGTGTCTGAGGCCAGATTTGAATTCAGGTCCTCCTGACTCCAGGGTTGGTGCTCTATGCACTGCACCACCTAGCTGCCCCTTAACTAATGCTCAGAAACTGATACTTGTCCAACTTTGTAAAGCTGGGAAGTGTCTGAATCAGGATTTGAACCCAAGGTCATCCAGACTTTAAGTCCAGGTTTCTATATCCCCCTTTAACCTATCCCCTCACCCTCCCCTCTAAAGATTACTCCCTTATCCTCTTCCCCCTCCCTATCCCCTTAGCATTTTATTTCTTTCTAAATTTGGAAGACTTTTATGCTCTTCTAGATGTATACATATTATTCCATCTTGAACCCATTTCTCATGAAAGTACATTTCCAGAACTACCACAGCTCCTCCCCCTTCTAATTCCTCTGTATCTGTTCTTCCTCTTACACCTCACTTGTATAAGATAATTATTCTTTTTAGTTGTTCCTGAATGGTTTTACTTTTTGAAATCATACCATGATCAGGTCTACTCCAATCTTTCTTATGAACTAACCAATTACTAATAGTAATCTTAGACATACGTTTTACATACATAAAAGGTAAAAACTGTGTCCTCATTGAGTGATTGTAATCAGTCTTCGGTATGTACCTTATGTTTCTCTTGCCTCTTGTATGTCAAATCTTCTATTAAGTTCAGGGTTTTTTTGTTTTTAACAAAGTCCTGAAAGTCTGACAATTCATTAAATATCATTTTTTTTTCATTCAGAATTATCCTTAGCTTTGCTGGGTATGATATTTTTGGCAGGAAGGCCAATTCTTTTACTCTTCAATATATAGTGTTCCAAGACCTGTGGTCTTTTAGTGTCACTCATATTGTTCTTGTGGAAAGGATGGGGAGTTGTAGACTAGATGAAAATACAATTACATGGATTTAGAACTAGTCAAATGGCAAACTCAAAGTATAGTCATTAATGGTTCAGTGTTATATTGCAAGGTGTCTCCAATGAAATGTCAAAAAGATGTATGTTTGTTCTGTGCTTGGTGCTATTAACATTTTTGTTGATGCCTTGGATAAAGGCAAAAATAGTTTATTTATCCAATTTACTGATGACACAAAGCTAAAAGGGCTAGTTCACATAAGATAACAAAGTTGGTATCTAAAAAGTTCTTAATAGGTTAAGACACTGAGTCAAATCCAATATAACCAGGATAGACAAAGTCTTACAACTGGGTTCATGTCAATTTCACAGATACAATATGAGAGAGGTGTGGAGGTAATTTTATCTGAAAAAGATCTTGGGGTACTAGTGTAATTCAAGTTCAATATGTGTGAGCAGTGTAATATGATAGGCAATCATTCTTTGGAATGTGAAACTAAATTAAGAGAGGTATAGCTTCCAAGGATAGATAGGTAATAATCTCTCAGTGCTGTGCCCTGATCATTCCACATTTTCTATACTACATTTGGTTTAGGCACTACATTTTAAGAAGAATGTTAATAACCTAGACAAACCAAGCAAAGTTCCCTAAGATAGGGAAGGACCTCAAGTCTCTATCATATGAGGACTGGTTGAAGGAAATAGGGATTTTTAGCCTGGAATGCAGCAGTCTTAGAGAGAATAAGATAGCTACCTTGAAGTTATTTCAAGGATTATCAATTGGCAGAGGGATTAATTTTGTTTTACACAATCCCAAATTGCAAAAGTAGGAGAAATGGATGGGAATTACTGAAAAGTAGTTTTAGGCTTAGTATAAAGGGCTGGGGCATTCCTAACAATTAGAGCTATTCAAAAATGGAAAGGGTTGCTTAAGAGGTAGCTAGGGGGCACTGAAATGGTAAAGCACATGGAGTGCTGGACTTGGAGTCAGGAAGATTAGTTCAATAAAACTTCCAAAAATTAATACATCACATTTATGCTATTGTAATTTTTAAAATTAATTTTCATTGGGCTCTGCCTCAATATTGATCTTCAAGAATAGCTAGATCACTACTTTGGAGGGATGCTATAGAGGACATTTTTATCCTCTGGGGAGGATTGGATAAAATGACCTCTGAGGTCCCTTCCAATTCTGAGATTTTGTAATCTGTGATCTAAGTCTGCTGGCTGCTGCACAGAGCTTATCTCTTTGAGACCAGTATTCTACTGGTCAAGTTTGAGGCTGCAAATCATGAAATACTAGAAGAATCACAATTGTAGGTGACCACCTGGTCATGGCAAGATATAAGACAAATGCAGTATTTTATCAACAATGATTTACATGAAAAAAAAGATGTCATCATGTAAATTATGTATGGAAAAAATGAAGTAGGACCAGTTTAGAGTGTGGGATAATATGCTGCTGCACTAATAACCATAAAATGCCAAAATAAATTATAGAAAACCTCCAGTAGAGCAGGTAGATTTTCTATGGAGACGTTCTTGAAGAAAAAAAAAAGATTAGATTCTTATTAGATGAGAAGATGTGGAAAAGTAGTGATCTTAACTAGTGAAGAGAACACTCAGATGAGATCACAGTTTCATTAAGTATTGAAGTAGGATCATGAAAATATTCAGGTCAATTCAATGAATATTTGTGAAACACTGTATAAAACCTTGGGCTAGAAACTGTGGAGAACCAGACCTGATGTCTGCTTTCAAGACAATTCTGCTCTAGAAGAGCCTTTACAAAGCAGGCTGAGGCAATGGAACTTTATTCAGTAGATTTCATGTAGGAATTTAAGATTTTGGAGAAATAGAATGATTTGATCAAAACCTCTTATAAGGAATATAAATGTGGAGCACATACAGAATAGATTTGAGTTAGGAAAGAATAAGGGTAGGAAGAGCAGGTAGATAGCTAATCAGATTATACATTAAGGAAGAGAAATCTGAGTCAAAGGCCTGGAGAATTTACTTTAAAGTTAAAATTAACAAAGGTTTGTTGAATTTATTTGAATTGAAAAGTTTATATTTGCATATGAAAGACATAGATAAAACATTGAACTACATAAAGTTGAAGCTTTCATAGGAGCATAGATTTAAAGCTGGAAAGGTCTTTAGAAGACCTCTAGTCCAAATCCCTCATTTTAGAGATGAGTAAATGAAGGCCCAGAAAGGGTAAGTGATTTGTTCAAAATTTCTATGTAGTAAAAAGCAGAGGCAAGATTTGAATCTAGATCCTAAATCCAAATCCAGTGTTCTTTCCACTACTCCCTTCAAGGTAAACTGAAAGATTTGACATGATTTTTCTCTATGGAAAGGTATGGACAGATTGGCAGTGAGTGTGGAAATGGAAACACAGTAAACTGAGCCTCCTCTCCCACCCCTAAATAATGCAAACTGAGATGAATAGAAACAAGAGAAAAATTTACATTGTAACAACATCATTATAAAAATAAATGACTTTGAAAGATTCAAACAGTAAACTTAATGTCCAGTCATGATTCCAGATGATCAGTTATGAAGAATGTTGCACATCTTGACAAAGAGGTGATCAAATAATCTGGAAAATGAGACTTTTTTTATACATGACCAATATCAGAATTTGATTTGCTTAACTATGTGTATTTGTTACAAAGACTTTGTTTATCCTTCTTTTTTTGTTAGGGGTGGGTGAGGATGCATGGTGGGAGGGAGAAAAATAAATGCTGGTTAATTGAAAAAATAATTTAAGAAAAGGAAAATATGGGATAATTGATTCAAGAATTCAGAAGGAGTAAGTTAAGATAATTTTGCAGATATGAGTCAGGGAAATCATCACAGGCCTGAAAGTCTAAAGAGATGGGATTTAGTGACAGTTTTATACCTATTGGTGTCATCTTGGATAAGTCATTTTAATTTTTCTGCATCTCATTTTCCTCCTCAATAAAATTTGGGTTAAAGTAACTCACAGAAATGTTGCAAAACCCAAATGAAGTCATAGATATGAAAGTGCTTTTTACAGTGTAATCCAAACATAATATCTTAGATTTAGAACTGGAAGAGCCCTTAGAGGTTATCTAGTCCAATCCCCTCATTTTACAGATGAGGAAGCTGAGGTTCAAAGAAGTTAAGTCATTTGATCAATGGGTAATACATGGTAGAGACAGGATTTGAACCAAGAATTCCAACTATCACTCTTTCCACTGTACCTTTTTTTGGACAGTCTTACTTCCATGTCTTCACTACCTACCCTGACTTAAGATTCAATGAACAAATCATGTATCAAAATATCTGGTGATTCTCAATGCAGGTCCTTAGTTAAACCTGGACACATCTTGCTCCTCAGTTTCCTCAGCTTCTCAGAAATGTTGTTATAAGCTAAACACAGGCCAACCTGCATAACCACGCAGTTATCTACTCCAGGACATCTCCCTCCCACCTTCAACCAAAAGATACTCATCAAGAACCCTTAGTATTGTGGTTTATCTCTTCAATTTTAAATAGAGTATTAATGACAAGGTATTGTTATTAAAGGTATTAATAGCAAAGGTATTAATAATCCCCAGGGGCATATTTGTGTTTAAATCTGTCTTCAAAGTCTAAACAGAAAGGAATTTTACCATTGTAGAATTTTAGACCTTTTGACATGTCAGTCATAATCCCAAGGAAAGGAGATCGGTTAGGAGGTGATGGTATGTGAAGATGAGAGGGGTGTTTAAGATATCCTTTTCAATCAAACTTGGTAGCTGTTTGCTCACCTTAGGTATGGGTGAAATTGATAAACCTTTAAAAGATAAAACATGGGCAAAATTAAGGTTGTTTGCCCTATCCTTTCCTTTTCCTCTTTCAATTTGGCCTGCGGTTGTATTACTAAGAAGGCTTCCTTGAATCTATTCATGGTATGCTGGTCAATAATCTTCATGAATCTCCTTTGTTCTTTTCTTCCTAGATACATTAGAGACATTGATAACCCTAGGCTATTGTGTTTTCATTAACTCAAGTTGACTCTGAACAATGAAGGCCAAGGATTAAATTCCATGATTCTATCAACTCTGTCATTTGAAAAGAGGATATAAGGAAAATAAATGGAGGGAGGGTCTATGTCACTCCAACTTTTTCTACCACATGAGGAGAGATCACCAAATTCTTTAGACAGACTATCTGCTTTAATGAATTGTAGAAATTAGAACTGTTAGAGGCCTTAAAGATTCTTTGTTCCAAATATCTCTTTTTAAAGACAAAGTGACTTGCTCAAAGAGACACAGATAGTAAAATGGTAGAGCTAAGGCTAGAACTCAGGTGTTCTGACCTCTGTCTAAGGGATCTTTGTATGCTGTCATTTCCATTTTTTCCCTTTTAACATATTTCCACAGTAGTCATGTTGTGAAAGAAGAAACAGAACAAAAGGTAAAAGCCACAAAAAAGTGAAAATAACATGTTTCAATCTGTATTCAGACTCCACACTTCTTTCTCTGGATGTGGATAGCATTTTCCATCGTAAGATTTAGAAACTGTCTTGGGAAGACAGAGCCAAGATGGTGGAAACTAGCCAGAAAGTTGCCTGATTTATCCCCAGTTTCCCTTGGAAACAATGTTAAATTAAGCCTTTAAACAAATTTTGGAGTGACAGAACTCACAAAAAGATGGAGTAAAACAATTTTCCACCTTAAATAACTTAGAAGGACTTCAGGAAAGGTCTGTCTTACTTGGGTAAAAGGGTAGCACAGCCCAGCACAGACAATGCGCAGGCAAGCCAGGGGAAAATCTTAGCCACAGCACAGTTCAGCAACCAAGGCCCCTTGATCCTGGCTCAACAGGGCTAGCAGTGAGACCTCTAGCCACAGCGCAAATTGCAAGTCCTAGAACCCGGACACAACAAGAATCTGGGCACAACAAGCATGACTAGACCAGGTGACCACTAGCACAGTGGGCAAACTGCAAGCACCTGAGGCCATGGGGTGGAAAGCCAGTGACCAGGCCCTTTGCCCCCAGCATAAGAAGCTTGGAATAGTGTCCCTTGTGCCCCAGAAGCAGAACTCAGCTTTAAAAGTCATGAAGTAAGCTGAAAATGAGTAAGAAACAGAAAAGAGCCCTGACCATAGAAAACTACTATGATGACAGGAAAGAACAAAACACAAACTCAGAAGAGGATAATATCAAAATGCCTACACATGAAGCCTGAAATGGGAATATGAATTGGTCTCAAGTCCAAAAAGTCCCTTTGAAAGAGTTCAAAAAGGATCTCAAAAATCAAGTAAAAGAGGTAGAAGAAAAATTGGGAAAAGGAATGACAGTTATGCAGGAGAATTGTGAAAAAAAAAGGAGTCAACAGCTGGGAAAAAGAAGCACAAAAATTGATTGAAGAAAACAATTCCTTAAAAAATAAATTGACTAAATGGAAAAGGAGATACTAAAGCTCATTGAAGAAAATAATTCCTTAAAAATTAGAAATGGGCAAGTGGAAGCTAATGACTCTATGAGACATCAAGAATCAGTCAAACAAAATCAAAAGAATGAAAATATAGAAGAAAATATGAAATACCTCATTGGAAAAACCAGAGGGCAAACTAGTAATTGAAAGAAACCACTGGGCAGAGCTAAGATGGCAAAGTAAAGGCAGATACTCACTTGAACTTTTTCATAAACCTCTCAAAATACCTTTAAATAATGACTCTAAACAAATTCTAGACCAGCAAAAGCTACAAGGAGATGGAGTGAAACAATTTGCCAGCCCAAGATGACCTAGAAGGTTGGCAGGAAAAGTCTGTTGCATCAGGGTGAGAAAGGAAAGTAATCCAGTGCAGGCTGCACCAGCATAGACATCAAGCCCCAACAAACTTGAAGTAGGTCTTGGGAGCCACTTAATCAGCAGTGTCAGCAACTGCTTCCACAATTCTCAGCCCAGAGGTCATAAGGGGGTTGAACAACTTGTCACAAGGAGATTACAGGGTTCCTTTTGTTAGCATTGAGGCAGTACTCTGCTGCTTTGCCCATACTCAGATCCTGGTCACAGTCCAAAGTGGTAGTCTCAGGGTGAGAAGAAAAACTAGCACACCTGAGCTTGCAGCCACCCTGGAGCAGGGACCCTCATCACAATTCCAGGACTTGTGGTCACTCATACACAAGAGCACAGGTCAGGAGAGGAGTAAACACCTCTTCTTAGATCTTACCACCTTGGAAGGACTGAAAACTTACAGGTCACTATAAGTATCTCTGAAAAAAGTTGCACAAAACCCCTGATGTTTGAGTCAAGGTGGCCTCCACCTTGGAAGCAGAGCCCTACTTTAACAAAGCTAAAAATCAAGTAATAGGCTGGAAATATGATCAAGCAACAGAAAAAAAAATTCTAGACATATAAAGTTACTATGGTGATGAGGAAGATCAAAACAGATATTCAGAAGAAGATAACAAAATGGAAGTTTCAACATCCAAAGCCTCCAAGAAAAAAATATGAATTGGTCTCAGGCCATGGAAGAGCTCAAAAAGAATTTTGAAAATTAAGCAAGACAGGAAAAACTGGGAAGAGAAAAAGATAGTTATGCAAGAAAATCATGAAAAATAAGTCAACACCTTGGTAAAGAAGAAAAAAAAGTGAAGAAAATAATACCTTAAAAATAGACTAAGCCAAATGGTAAAAGAGAAACAAAAAACCCATTAAGAGAAAAATGCCTTGAAAAGCAGAATTGGCCAAATGAAAAAAAATAGAGGCACAAAATTTCATTGAAGAAAAAAAAATCCTTAAAAAGTAGAATTGGCCAAATGGAAAAGGAGATACAAAAGCTCACTGAAGAAAATAATTCCTTAAAAATTAGAATGGAGCAAATGGAAGCTAATGACTTTATGAGAAATCAAGAAGCAATAAAACACAACCAAAAGAATGGAAAAAAATAGAAGACAATGTGAAATATCTCATTGGAGAGACTCTAGCCTGGAAAATAGATCCAGGAGAGATAATTTAAAAATTATTGGATTACCTGAAGGCCGTGATCAAACAAAGAGCCTAGAAATCATCTTTCAAAAAATTATCAAGGAGAACTGCCCTGATATTCTAGAACCAGAGAGTAAAATAGAAATTGAAAGAATTCAATGATCATATCCTGAAAGGGATTCCAAAGTGAAAACTCCTTGGAATATTATAACCAAATTCCAGAGCTCCTAGGTCAAGGAGAAAATATTGCAAGCACTCAAAAAGAAACAATTCAAGAATTGTGAAGCCACAGTCAAGATAAGAAAAGATATAGCAGCTCCTACTCTAAAGGATCAGCGGGCTTGGAATATGATGTTCTGGAGGGCAAAGGAACTAGGATTACAACCAAGAATCACCTACCCAAAAAAACTGAACATAATCCTTCAAGGGGAAAAATGGAAATTTAATGAGATAGAAGACTTTCAAGAATTCTTGATGAAAAGACCAGAGCTGAATAGAAAATTTGACTTTCAAATATAAGACTCAAGACAAGTATAAAAAGGTAAACAGGAAAGGGAAATCATAAGGGACTTAATAAGATTAAACTCTTTACGTTTGTACATGGGAAGATGGCATTTGTAACTCTTATGAACTTTCTCATTATTAGGGTGGTTAGAAGGGGTGTATATAGACAGGGCACAGATATGAGTTGAATATGAAGGGATGATACCTAAAAAATAAAATTAAGGGGTGAGAAAGAGGAACGCACTGGGAGAATGGGGAAGGAAGAAGTAGAATGGGATAAATTATCTGACATAAAAGAGGCAAGAAAAAAACTTTTTCAGTGGAGGAGAAGAGGGGGGAGGTGGGAGGGAATGAGTGAATCTTACTTTCATCAGAACTGGCTCAAAGGGGGAATAACATACACACTCAATTGGGTATAGAAATCCATCTTATCCTAAAGGAAAGTAGGAGAGGAAGGGGATTTAGAAAAGGCAAGGTGACAAAAGCGAGGGAAGATTGGAGGAGGTGGTAGCCAGAAGCAAAACATTTTTGAAGAGGGACAGGGTGAAAGGAGAGAGAATAGAATAAATTGGGGTTGGGGAATAAGATGGAGGGAAATACAGTTAGCAATAGTAACTGTGAAAAAATTAAACAAATTTCTCTGATAAAGGTCTCATTTCTCAACCATATAGACAATTGAGTCAAATTCATATAAAAAGAACCATTCCTCAATTGATAAATGATTAAAAAATATGAACAATTTTCAGATGAAGTAATGGGAGCTATCTATAACCATATTTTAAAAATGCTCTAACCCATTATTGATTAAAGAAATGCAAATTAAAACAATTCTAACCTTTTACCTATTAGATTATCTAACAGGACAGAATAGTTAATGACAAATGTTGGAGGGGATGTGGGAAAAATGTGACATTAATACACTGTTGGTGGAGTTGTGAACTTATTCAACCATTCTGTATAGTAATTTGGAATTGTGCTCAAAGGGCTATAATACCATTACTAGGTTTGTATCCCAAAAGAGAAAAAAAACAAAAAGAAAAAAGACTTATATGTACAAAAATATTTATAGCAGCTCTTTTCTGGGGATAAAGAATTAGAAATTGAAGGGATGCCCAACAATTGGGGAATGGCTGAACAAGTTGTAGTATATGATTATGATGGAATACTATTGTACTATAAGAAATGATGAGCAGGATGCTCTCAGAAAAATGTGGAAAGGCTTGCATGGGCTGATGCAAAGTGAAATGTACTACGTACAAAATACCAGTAACATTGTAAATGATCAGCTGTGAATAACAGCTATTCTTCCAATACAATAATCTTTTTTTTTGAATAAACCATTTTATTTTATTGTTTTTTTTAAAAGGATGTGAATAGTTTTCTTTTTTTTATTTTTAGTTTTCAACATTTACTTCCCCAAGATTTTGAATTCCAAATTTTTACCTCATCTTGCCCCTCCCCCACCCCAAGATGGCATGCATTCTGAATACCCTCTCCCCTAGTTTTCTTTGCCTGCTATTTCTCCCCCCCCTTCCCCTTCTATTTTCCTGTAGGGTTGGATATATTTCTGTACCCCATTTCCTGTATTTCCCAGTTGCATGTAAAAACATTTTTTTTAACATGTGTTTTTAAAACTTTGGGTTCCAAATTTTCTCCCTTCCTCCCTCCCCACCCACCCTCATTGAAAAAGCAAGCTATACATGTGCAGTTATGCAAAACACTTCCGTAGTAGACATGCAGTGAAAAACTAACTCTATTTCCCTTACTCCTATACTTCGCCCTCCCCATTTATTCTATTCTTTTGACCCTGTCTTTCCTCAGAAGTATTTGTTTTTTGATCATGCCTTTCAGATAGTCCAATAATTTTTAGATTCTTTCTCCTGGATCTATGTTCCAGGTCAGTTGTTTTTCCAATGAGATATTTCATATTATTTTCTAATTTTTCATTCTTTTGGATTTGTTTTACAGTGTCTTGATTTCTCATAAAGTCACTAGCTTCCAATTGCTCTATTCTAATTTTTAAGGAAGTATTTTCTTCAGTAATCTTTTGGACTTCCTTTTCCATTTGTCCAATTTTGCTCTTTAGGGCATTCTTCTCCTCATTGGCTTTTTGGACCACTTTTGCCATTTGAGTTAGGCTATTTTTTAAGGTGTTATTTTCTTCAGTATTTTTTTTTTGGGTCTCCTTTAGCAAGCTGTTAACTTGCTTTTCATGATTTTCTTGCCTCACTCTCATTTCTCTTCCCAGTTTTTCCTCTACTTCTCTTACTTGTTTCTCAAAATCCCTTTTGAGCTCTTCCAAGGCCTGGGACCGATTCATATTTTTCTTGGAAGTTTTGGATGTAGGAACTTTGACTTTCTTTTCTTCTTCTGGTTGTATGTTTTGATCTTCTTTGTCACCAAAGTAAGATAATATAGTCTGACTGTTTTTGTGCTGCTTGCTCATGATCCCAACCAATTACTTGAGTTTTAAACTCTTTGTTAAGGTAAAGTCGGTTTCCAATGTGGAGAATGTACTGTAAAAATGTAAAATGTAAAATAATTTTGATCATATTAAATTAAAAGCTTTTGCAAAAACAAAACCAATGCAACCAAGATTAGAAAGAAAACAGAAAGATGAGAAATAATCTTTACACTCAGTGTCCCTGATAAAGGCCTCATTTCTTGAATATACAGAGAAATGAGTCAAATTTATAAGAATACAAGCCGTTCCCTAATTGATTAATGTTTAAAGGATACAAACAGGCAGTAATAAAAGCAATCCAAATGTCTCAAATGACTTTGAAGAGGAGACAGACATATTTAGATTAGAATTTCTTAAAGCCCACTAACAGACCAGCTAAAACAATATAAAGCTATATAAAAAATGAAAGAAATAGACAATAGCTACAACCATTAGGATTGAACACTTTCTCTACAAATATTTCATAGGAAGTTTAAAACATTTCAGACACTTTACACAAAAGGACATGGGAAATACCTTCAAATAACGCTGCTATTATTTTAAGAACTACAGAAGGAAAGATGGAGCTAATAAGAAATATTCTTAAGGAAAGGTATCAAATACCACCCAGATAGAAGTTACTTGAGAAAGGTAATAAAGCCCTGAGGAAGAGGAAAAAAATGCATTAATACCTTGCTAATAAACAGTTTAACAATTGAATGCTATGTGACTCAATTAGAGGTAGTAAATGAAAGAAAGAAATATGCAAAATGGAATCCAGAAAACAAAAGTTTATTAGAAAGTCTAGGTTTCCTGAACCATCTATTGAAAGCAAAAGTCAAGAAGTTAAGGCAATATTGTGTCAAAACAATGATAAAAAACAAAATAAACAATTTAATATAAAAAATTTCACTGCAAAGGCTTGAGAAGCAAAAGAAATAATTTTTTTTTAAAAAAGATCAGAGAAGAGAGAACTAACCGCAAAGATATGGGGAATTCTGGTTTTCTATATGGTTGTGAGAATCCCAATATATGCAGAGCCAAAAAAAGGCAGGGACTCAACTCAAGTCTCCCAAATTATCCTCCAGACACCTTTAAATAACACCTGAAAATGAATTCTTGCGTAGCAAAACCAACAAAAGGATGATGATAAAACAATTTTCCAGCCCAAGACAAGACAATTTTGAAGGACTACAAGAAAGGTTTATGGCACCCAGGTGAGAGTGGAGTACATTCAACACAGGCTAGGCCTCAACAAACCAATAGCAGGCCCAGGGGCAACTGAATCAGTTGGGGCAACAGTGACTTTCAGAATTCTCAGCCCACAGATGGTAAGGGGTTCATAAAACTAGTCAGAAGAAGATTACAGGGGTTCTTTTACTGACATGGTGAAGGACTCTGTTGCATTGCCCATAGTAAATGCAGGTCACATTCCTGGATCTCAATCCCAGGGTGAGGAGAAGCACTATCATATTAGAGCTTGTGGCCCCAGGAGAGCAAGTACTCTATTCACAGTTTTAGGGTGAAAGAGTGCTTGTGGTCATTCACAGACCAGAGCATAGACCAGGGGAGCAATGACTACATGTTTTCTTAGATCATACCACCTTGAAAGAATTTAAAATTTACAGATGCTAACAACTAGTTCTGAGGGCATCAGCACGAGCCTGACCATAGAAAGATACTTTGGTGACAAGGAAGATCAAAACACAAACCCAGAAGAAACAATAAAGTCAAAACTGTTACATCCAAAGCCTCAAAGAAAAATGTGAATTGATATCAAGCACAAAGAGAATTCCTAGAAAAGCTCAAAAAGGGAGTGGATTTTAAAATCAAATATGATATAGAGGAAAAATTGGGGGTAGTAGTGAGAGTGATGCAAGAAAATTACGAAAAAAAATCAACAGCTTCTAAAGGAGGCATACAAATTGCTGAAGTAAATAACACCTTAAAAAGCAGAATAGGTCAAATGATAAAAGAGGCAAAAATTCAATGAATAGAGGAACTCTTTAAAAAGCAGACTTCATCAAATGTTAAAAAGAGGTACAAAAATTCACTGAGGAAAAGAACACCACAAAAAGCAGAATGGTCAAATGGAAAAGGAGGTACAAAAGCATATTGAAGAAAATAATTCCTCAAAGATAATAATTGGAAAAGGGAAGCTAATGACTCCACGAGACATCAAAAAACACTAAAATAAAATCAAAAGAATGAAAAAAAATAGAAGAAATGTGAAATATCTCATTGAAAAAACAACTGACCTGGAAAATAGATCCAGGAGAGATAATTGAAGAATTATTGACTTACCTGACAGCCATGATAAAAAAAGATCCTGGGCATAACCTTTCAAGAAATTATCAAGGAAAACTGCCCTGATATTCTAGAACCAGAAAGTAAAATAGAAAGAATCCAATGATCACCTCCTAAAAAGGATCCCACAATGAAAGCTCATAGGAATATTATAGCCAAATTCCAGAGCTTCCAGGTGAAGTAGAAATATTGCAAACTTCAAGAAAGAAAAATTAAAGAGCAACTAGGTGGTGCAGTGGATAGAGCACTGGTCCTGGATTCAGGAGGGCCTAAATTCAAATCCAACATCCGACACATAACACTTACTAGCTGTGTGACCCTGGGCAAGTCACTTAACCCCATTGCCTAGCCAAAAAAAAAAGAAAAATTAAAATGGATCCTCATGGATCCTCAGTCAGGATAACATAAGATTTAGCAGCTTTTACATGAAAGGATCAGAAGGCTTGGAATAGAATATTCCAAAGGTAAAAGGAACTAGGATTTAAACCAAGATTAATCAACCCAGCACAACTGAGTATAATTCTTTGGGAGAAAATGTATATTCAATGAAATAGAGGACATTTAAGTATTTTTAATGAAATGATTGTAGCTGAACAGAACATTTGACTTTCAAGTGTAAGACTCAAGACAGGCATTAAAAGGTAAATAGGAAAGAGAAATCACAAGGGATTCAATAAGGTTAAACTATTTGCATTCCTACATAGGAAGATGATACTTGAAACTTTTAAGAACTTTCTCATTATTAGGTCAGAAGGAATAAATATAGACAGAGGACATGAATATGAGTTGATTATGATGGAATGATACCTAAAAAAAATAAAATTAAGGACTGAGAAAAATGAATGTGCTGAAGGAGAAATGGAAAGTTAAACCAGGATAAATTATTTCACATGAAAGAGGGGCAAAAGAGTTTTTACAGTAAAAAGCAAGATATGAATGTGGAGGGGGTGGGCTTGAATCTTACTCTCATCAGTATTGGCTCAAAGAGGGAATAACATACATATTCAGTTGAGTATAGACATCTATATTATGCTACAGGAAACTAGGAGGAGAAGGACACAAGAGAAGGAGGGAGCGTTAGAAGGGAGGAGAAATTGGGAGAGGAAGTAGTTAGAAGTAAAACTCTTTTGAAGATGGACAAGGTGAAAGGAGAGAGTATGGTAAACAGGAGGAAATAAAATGGAGGGAAATATGTAGTTAGTAACCATAAATGTGAAAAAAAATTAGAGCAAGTTTCTCTGTTTAAGGTATCATTTCTCAAATATGTGGAGAAATGAGTCAAATTTTTAAGAATAAAAGTCATTTCCCAATTGATAAATAGTCAAATGATATGAACAGGCAGTTTTCAGATAAAGTAATCAAAGCTATCTATAGTCATACAAAAAAAATGTTTCAAATCACTATTAGAGAAATGCAAATTAAAACAACTCTGAGGTACCACCACTTATCTATAAGATTGGCTAATGTGACAGAAAAGTGAAATGACAATGTTAGAGGAGATGTTGGAAAATTTCAACCCGAATGCACGTTGGTGGAGCTGTGAACTAGTGTAACCATTCTGGAGAGCAATTTGGAACTATGCCTAAAGGGCTATAAAATCATGCATATCCTTTGACCCAGAAATCCCACCACTAGATCTATATCCCAAAGACATAAAAAGCAAAAGGGAAAAGGAGCTCTATGTACACAAATATTTATAGCAGCTCTTTTAGTAGTGGCAAATAATTGGAAATTAAGGAGATGCCCAAGAATTGAGGAATGACTGAACAAGTTTTGATATATGATTGCAATGGAATACTATTGTACTATTAAGAAATGATGAGGGGCAGCTAGGTGGCACAGTGGATAGAGCACTGACCCTGGAGTCAGGAGGACCTGAGTTCAAATCTAGCCTCAGACATTTGATACTTACTAGTTGTGTGACTCTGGGCAAGTCACTTAGCCCCATTGCCTAGGGCCCCCCCCCAAAAAAAATGATGAACAAGATACTCTCAGAAAAACTTGAAAGACCTACATGAACTGATACAAAATGAAATTAGCAGAACCAGGAGAACATTGTACACAGTAATAGCAATATTATACAATGATCAACTGTGAATGACTTAGCTATTCTCAGCAATACAATGATCCAAGACAATTCTGAAGGACTTATGATGAAAAATGCTAACCATGTCCAGAGGAAAAACTAATGGAGTATGAATGCAAACCAAAGTATACTTTTGACATTTTTCTGTTTCTTTTGTCTGTGTTTTGTTTCACAACATGACTAATATGGAAATATATTTTGTGTCACTGCCTCTGTATAACATATCAAATTGCTTGTTTTCTCCATGAGGAGGGGGAGCAGAGAAAAGGAGGGGATTTGGAAATCAAAATTTAAATAAAGAATGTTAAAATGGTTTTTACATGTAATTCACAAAACATATTAAATAAATATATTCTTTAAAAAATAATCCCAGCATAATAAAAATGCAAGTTGTATTTAACATAAAACAGAAGCCTTGAACACCATTAATATGTTAACAAAAGAACAATTTCATCAAGGAACAAAACTGAATCTCTAGATTCTCTGCAAAATCAAAAAGTGGAAAAGCCAGATAATAACCACAATTATTGGCTTATGTAATTCACAATAACAAATAAATCAAATGCATGTGGCTACATTTTAACACCTCATTATCCAGTCCTTTTTCTGTGATTAGGCCTATAAAAGGCCAACTCCCTTAAACAAGCAAGACATGACTTAGTGGTTAGAATTATACATATAGACCTTGCTATCTTTCATAACCTAACAAATGGTAAGCCCCTGAACTACAAATCTAGACCTCAAAATATCCTCATGAACAAAAAAATACTGCACTGTACTGTAGCTGGATTTGTATTGCTCACAATTATCTGGATATAACATTGATCCATAAAATTTTAAGAAAAACATTTTAATATATTTTACCATATGTAATCTCCATGCTGGATAGAACAACAACAACATTTCAAAATATAGTTACTTTGCAAAATATACCTCCAATATGTTTGGGAACAGATTGAAATATATATATTATTTTTGTATTCCTGTCTGCTGCTGGACTACTTTTTTTTTTTTTACCAAATATGCATTCAATGATGTTTCAGAATGAGACTATATCCCAATACTTTAACTAAAAAAAGTGGTTATGTTTTCCAACTGTGCAATAATCTATAAAATATTGAACATAAAAGAATAATAGTAGGATAGAAACTTGTCTTAGGACTATTTCTATCTGAATTTCATTTAAACAAAGAGACAGAAAGAGAGAGACAGATAAGCAATAAATTTAGTATCTGTAATGTTCCTCCCACTTCTAAAATCTCATAACGCTCTGATCTTATATTTGTTATTCAAATAGTGTTTTCATGTATATTACTCAATAGATACAATAGCTCTGTGAATTAGAGTGTTTTATAAAGAAGGAAATTGATATTCAATAGATTTTTAATATTTTAGTTAACTACCATTTATTAACTGTATAATTTGGCCAATTCCGTTTTCCTCTCTGAATTATTTCCTTCCTGGCAAAGTGATGATTTATAGACCAGTTGATATCAATTGCTCTTATCACTGTGACCCACGAGCAAATGATTATATGAATTGCCACTCATTAAATAAATAATAAGCTTTAAATCTGGTTCTCAAACCCAGACCTTTTGTCTCTAATTCCAGTGATTCTTGTTATAATTAAAATGTGGTGTAGACTGAAAGCACAGGGTTCCAGAAGGATTTAGTGAGATTCAAGGATGAAATATTCAAGGGAATTCAACTAATAGTACCCCCCAAAGGAACTCAGAAAGAAGGGAGAATACCTTGGTAATTCAGAGTCTGATATCAAGAAGATTTATGACCTTTAATGAATTTTGCCTTAGTAGCTTTTAAAAAAGTAACATCCTGAGCTGACTGGACCATTCTTGTCCAATCTAGTATTGCTTAAATGAATTCAACTCATTTATTTAATAAATTCAGTCCTGATTATCAGTACATGCTACCCAGGAGTCTCTATACTACCCCTTCTTATATCCATGACTATTTTACTGCTGTTTCATTTTATTTTTAACCAAACTGTAATTGTGTTCAGTCTTCTTTGTCCATTTAAGAGTGAGGTTCATCTGATGCCTGATCTCACCTCACATTTTAAGAAAAAGTAAGTGCCACCATTTCCCATAATTTATACAATAGATTGTCCTTTTTGCTTTTCCTTCTCTCTCACCTCTTAAAACATTCAAAACAAAATCAATATACTTCCAGATCCTCTTTTTTGTTGTCGTTCATTTTTTATTAATCTCAAACGTTCAATATCCTTTGAATACATTAAGTTCTGAAGGGATATTTGTTTCTACTCTCCCTATTAGAATGTTTTGTGAATCTTCAGAACTTTAGGGAATAATCGTGATTTTCATTTGGATATGTGGGACTGTATATGATCATGCAACATTGATCATTTTGAGAATTTACTGTATGGCACTGAGGAAGCAAGTGAAAGGATATTGCTTATGCTTTCACAGAAACTATAGAAAATTATTCTGATTTTTGTTAAATTCATTTTAACATTAATTTATTCTAATTTTAGTTCCAAATTTTCTTCTCTCCACCTCCTTTCTACCTGTTGAGAAAGCAAACAAGATAATACTTATTATGTTTGTTAAATCTTGTATATATATTTCCATATTAGACATGTTGCAAAAAAAGGCAAGAAAAAATATGCTTCAATATGCATCCAGAGTTCATTAGCTCTCTCTCTAGAGATGGATAATATTTTTATCATGAATCCTTTGGAATTGTCATGAATCATTGTAGTTATCAGAGTAGCAAAGTCACAATTGATTATCATTACAATATTGTTGTAATTGCATATAGTGTTTTGCTGTTTCTGATTACTTCACTTTGCAGCAGTTTATAAAAGTCCTCCCAAGTTTTTTCTGAAATGATCCCCTTCATGATTTCTTAGAGCACAATAATATCCCATATTCCATCACAATCATATACCATACCTTGTTCAGCCATTCCCAAGTTGATGGGTATCACCTCATCTTCAAATTCTTTGCCACCACAAAAAAGAATAGACACAAATATTTTTGTATATATGGGTCTTCTTTCTTTTTTATTTGACATCTTTGGAGTATAGACCTAGTAGTGAATTGCTGTGTCAAAGGGTATGCATAGTTTTATAGCCCTTTGGAAATAATTCCAAAATATTCTCCAGAATTGTTGTATCAGTTCACAACTCCACCAACAGTGCATTAGTGTATTTGATTTTCCACATCCCTTCTAGCATTTGTAATTTCCCTTTTCTATCTACTTAGTCAACTTGATAGGTATAAATTAGTACCTCAGAATTGTTCTAATTAACATTTATTCTAGTTGTTATTATTTTAGAGCATTTTTGCATGACTATTGAAAGCTTTAATTTCTTCTGAAAACTGCGTTTTCTTAATCTTTGACCATTTAAAAATTGGGGAATGGGGCAGCTAGGTGGTACAGTGGAGACAGTGCCCTACCTGGAGACAGGAAGACTCAACTTTTCAAGTTTAAATCTGGCGTCAAAGACTTACTAGCTATGTGACCCTGGGCAAGTCACTTTATCCTATTTGCTTTAGTTTCCTCATCTGTAAAATGAGCGGGAGAAGGAAATGGCAAACCAAGCTAGAAAACCCCAAAAAGGGTAATAAAGAGTTGGGCTTGACTGAAAACAACTCAACAACAACAACAAAATTAAGGGACAGCTCTTAATTTTTTCCTAAATTTGGCTCGGTCCCCTCTATATTTGAGAAATGAGAAATTTATCAGATAAACTTGTAAATTTTCATCCCAGTTTCCTGCTTTCTTTATAATTTTGGCTACATTGGTTTTTCTTATGTAAAATCATTTTAATTTAATATAATAAAATTATTCATTTTACCTAATCTTCTTTTTCTCTTGCTTGTTCACACACTCTCCTCATCCATAGATTTGACACATGATTTTTTCAATTTTTTCCTAATTTGCTTATATCACCCTTTATGTCTAAGCCATGTGCCATTTTGACCTTATCTTGGTAGACACTATGAGATTCTGGCCTGTACCTAGTTTATGCCAGACTACCTTCCAGTTTTCCTAGCAGTTTTTGTAGACTAGTGAATTCTTGTCCCCGAAGCTCGTTTCTTTGATGTTATTGAATACTATATTAGTATGGTCATTTCCTTCTGTATATTGTATATCTAATCTATTCCATTGATCAATGACTCTGTTTCTTAACAAGAACCAGATTGTTTTGATGTATACCAATTTGCAGTTTGAAATCTGGTACTGCAAGGTTTCATTCCTTCACTTTTTTTTATTGATTTGCTTAATCTCCTTGGCCTTTTGTTCTTCCATGTGAATTTTATTATTTTTTCTAGGTCTATAAAATAATTCTTTGGTAGTTTGATTTATATGGTACTGAATAAGTAAATTAATTTTAATAGAATTATCATTTTGTTATTTTTGTTTTCATTATATTTATTTTACTCTTTATTATATTATTATATTGGCTTAGCTTGCTCATGAGCAATTAATATTTCTGCAGTTGTTTAAATCTATCTTTATTTGTATGGAAAGTGTTTGTAATTATATATAATTGCTGTGTGTATATTGACAGGTAGGATTTTATAATGTCTGTAGTTAATTGTAATTTCACTTGTTTATCTCTTCCTATTTGGTTTTGTTGTTAACATATAGAAATGCTAATGATTTATGTGGCTTTATTTTATATCTTGCAACATTTCTGAAGTTGTTAATTGTTTCAAATATTTTTTTAATTTATTCTCTAGGATTCTCTAAGTATACCATCATATTGTCTGCAGTGTAATAGTTTTATTTCCTCATTGACCATTCGTATTCTTTCATTTTTTTCTTGTCTTATTTGGCAAAGCTAACATTTCTAATAAAACATTGAATAATAAAGGATGTCCCACTTCACCTCTGATATTATTGGAAAGTTTCTAAATTATCCTCTCTAGTTACCTATAAGGGCACTGTCAGTCCTGGACAAATCCACCCTAAGATACTTATTTATCCAACATCAAGGGAAAGAAAAGAAGAGATGGCCATGTATTCAGATTTTCAATGAGACTCAATTGTGGTGATAGGGCAATCATTCCTTTCCTGACTTAATCCTCACAACATATGTGGAAACAGTTCACCTCATTCATAGCCAAAAACAAAAAAGAGAAAGGTAGATAGAACCATAGCATTTAGACACACACCCACCCTCCCCCCACCACACACATACACTAAAGGTTAAGATCTTCTGCCTTAGAAAACTGGGAAAGAATTTTTATAACCAGTGACTCTGATAAAGGTCTTATTTCTAAAATATATAGAGAATTCAGTCAAATTTATAAGAATACAAGTCTTTCACCAATTGATAAATGGTCAAAGGTTATGAACAGGCAGTTTTCAGATGAAGAAATTAAAACTATCTGTATTCATGTGAAAAAATGCTCTAAATCACTGTTGATTAGAGAAATGCAAATGAAAATGACTTTGAGGTACCACATCACACCTATGAGATTGGCTAACATGACAAAATAGGAAAATGATAAATGTTAGAGAAGATGTGGGAAAATTGGAATGTTAATGCATTGATGATGGAGTTGTGAACTAATCCAATCATTTTAGAGAGCAATTTGGAACTATAATCAAAGGACTATAGCAATAGCACTGCTAGGTTGTACTCCCAAGAGATCATAAAAATGGGAAAAAGACCCACATGTACAAAAATATTTATAGCAGCTCTTTCTGTGGTGGCAAAGAACTGGAAATTGAGGGGGTGCCCATCAATTAGGGAATGACTGAACAAGTTGGGTAAATGAATTTAATGGGATACTATAGTGCTATAAGAAATAATGAGCAGGTAGACATCAGAAAAACCTGGAAAGACTTGTATGGACTGATGCTGAGTGAAGTGAGCAGAACCAGGAGAACATTGTACACAATAACAGCCACATTGCGTGATGACTAACTTTGATAGACTTAGATCTTCCCAGCAATGCAAGGATCTAAGACATCTTCAAAAGTCTCATGATGGAAAATGCTATCCAGATCCAGAGAAGGAACTATGGTGTATGAATGCAGATCAAAGCATATTATTTGCTCTTTTTTTTTCTTCTGTTTTTTTCTTCTTCTTTTTTTGTGGTTCCTCCTATTGGTTCTAATTCTTCTTTACAACATGACTAATGTGAAAATATGTTTAATAGGAATGTACATGTAGAGACTAGATCAGATTGCATGCTTTCTTTGGGAGGGAGGGGAAGAAAATTTAAAACTCAAATGCTTATGGAAGTCAATGTTGAAAATTAAAAATAAGGGGGGCAGAGCCAAGATGGCGGAGACAAAACAGTGACTTGCTAGAGCTCTCCCCCAAACCCCTCCAAATACCTATAAAATGGCTCTAAACAAATTCCAAAGCAGCAGAACTCACAAAAAAAATAGAGTAAAACAAATTTCCAGCCCAAGACAGCGGGGATGGTTGATTGGAAAGGTATATTGCGCTGGTCTGGGAGAGGAGCACAATTCGGCATGGGCACACAGGCTGCAGCGACCCTGGAGCTGTCCTCAGAGGACTGAATCACAGGTTGCTGTGGCAGTTTTCAGACTTCTCAACCCACGAATGCCAAAGACAACTTAAAAAGTCAGTGGGAAAAATCTGTGACTGCGGTGAGAGAAGAAGCCAGGTCTCAGCCACAAGTCCCAAGCACAGCCTCTCAGGCAGCGGCTGCATCCTGAGCTTCTGGCCTACAGACTGAGGGGGAATTGAGTAGCTGATCAGAGGGGGATTGAAAGGATCTCTTTGCCAGTGCTGAGGTAGGAATCTCTTGTTTTGCCTGTGCTTGGATCTGGGTCACAGTTCTGAGGGGTGGTCCTGGGGCAAGGAGGAACACTGGTGAGGAGGAACGCTGGCAAGAGGGAGCACTGGCATGGTGGAGCTTCTTGTGGCAGTGGAGAGGAAACACCTCGCCCTTTATCATAGCACCTTGGAAGAACTGACACTTTTTAGGTCACTAGAAGTATCTCTGAAAACAGCTGTACAAACCTCTGAAGTTTGGGACAGTATATTCTCTACATTGGAAACACACTCTTACCTTAAAAAAGAGTTTAAAACTCAAGTAATTGGTTGGGATCATGAGCAAGCAGCACAAAAAGAGTCAGACTATATTATCTTACTTTGGTGACAAAGAAGATCAAAACATACAACCAGAAGAAGAAAAGAAAGTCAAAGTTCCTACATCCAAAATTTCCAAGAAAAATATAAATCAGTCCCAGGCCTTAGAAGAGCTCAAAATGGATTTTGAGAAGCAAGTAAGAGAAGTAGAGGAAAACCTGGGAAGAGAAATGAGAGTGAGGCAAGAAAATCATGAAAAGCAAGTTAACAGCTTGCTAAAGGAGACCCCCCAAAAAATACTGAAGAAAATAACACCTTAAAAAATAGCCTAACTCAAATGGCAAAAGAGGTCCAAAAAGCCAATGAGGAGAATGCCCTAAAGAGCAAAATTGGACAAATGGAAAAGGAAGTCCAAAAGATTACTGAAGAAAATACTTCCTTAAAAATTAGAATAGAGCAATTGGAAGCTAGTGACTTTATGAGAAATCAAGACACTGTAAAACAAATCCAAAAGAATGAAAAATTAGAAAATAATATGAAATATCTCATTGGAAAAACAACTGACCTGGAAAATAGATCCAGGAGAGAGAATCTAAAAGTTATTGGACTATCTGAAAGGCATGATCAAAAAAAGAGCCTAGACATCATCTTTCAAGAAATGATCAAGGAAAATTGTCCTGATATTTTAGAACCAGAGGGCAAAATAGAAATTGAAAGAATCCACTGATCTCCTCTTGAAAGAGATCCCCAAAGGAAAACTCCTAGGAATATTGTGGCCAAATTCCAGAGTTCCCAGGTCAAGGAGAAAATATTAAAGCAGCCAGAAAGAAACAATTCAAGTATTATGGAAACGCAATCAGGATAGCACAAGATCTAGCAACTTCTACATTATGGGATGACAGGGCATGGAATATAATATTCTGGAGGGCAAAGGAGATAGGATTACAACCAAGAATCATGTACCCAGCAAAACTGAGTATAATTCTTCAGGGGAAAAATGGTCATTCAGTGAAATAGAGGACTTTCAAGCATTCTTGATGAGAAGATCAGAGCTGAATAGAAAATTTGACTTTCCACTACAAGACTCAAGTGGAACATGAAGAGGTAAACAGGAAAGAGAAATCATAAGAGACTTATTAAGGTTGAATTGTTTACATTTCTGCATGGAAAGATGATATTTGTAACTCATGAGACCTTTGTCAGTATTAGGGTAGTTGGAGGGGAAAAATTATATGTATAGATAGATAGATAGATAGATAGATAGATAGATAGATAGATAGATA
>NW_020954564.1:7670421-7762797 GCF_900497805.2 Vombatus ursinus | reverse complement strand
ATAGATAGATAGATAGATAGATAGATAGATAGATAGATAGATAGATAGATAGATAGATGATAGAGGGCACAGGGTGAGTTGAAGATGAAGGGATCATATCTGGAGAATAAAATTAAGGGATGAGAGAGGATTATACTAGGAGAAGGAGAAAGGGAAAGGTAGAATGGGGTAAATTATCTCACAAAAAAAAAAACAGAAAAGAAAAGGCTCTTACAGTGGAGGGGAAATGGGGGAAGGTGAGAGGGAATGAGTGAATCTTATTCTCATAGGATTTGACTTAAGGAGGGAATAACATACACACTCAACTGAGTATGGAAATCTGTTTTGCCCTACAGGAAAATAGGAGGGGAAGGGGACAAGGGAGTAGGGGAATGATAGCGAGGAGAGCAGATTGGGAAAGGGAGCAATCAGAAGCAAATACTTCTGAGGAGGGATAGGGTCTAAAGAAAGAATAGAATAAATGGGGGGGTAGGATAGGATTAAGGGAAATAGTATTAGTTTTTCACCACATGTCTACTATGAAAGTGTTTTGCATAACTGCACATGTGTAGCCTATATTGAGTTGCTTGCCTTTTCAATCAGGGTGGGTGGGGAGGGAGGAAGGGAGAAAAATTGGAACCCAAAGTTTTAAAAACACATGTTTAAAAAAATGTTTTCACATGCAACTGGGAAATAAGAAATACAGGAAATGGGGTAGAGAAATATATCCTGCCCTACAGGAAAATAGAAGGGGAAGTGGGGGAGAGATAGCAGGGAAACCAGACTAAGGGAAGGGGTATTCAGAATGCATGCCATTTTGGGGTGGGGAGAGGGTTGAGATGGGGTGAAAATTTGGAACTCAAAATGATGTGGAAGTAAATGTTGAAAGCTAAAAATAAAAAAAAGTTAAAAAAACCTTAAAAAAAGAAAATTTAAAATAAATTTATTAATTTTTTTAAGAAAAGATCTTCTGCCTCAACAGACATTTGCTGACTTTTCATCATCTCCCAATTCAAGTCCTTGAGTTATATTTGACTGGTAGATGTCCCCTAACGCTCCTATATTGCTAACTAAAAGTGAGAAGAGAAAGTTTGCATATGTTCTCTACAATCAACTAGGAAGAGCAAATTTCAGCATGCTCCATGTTCCTCTTAAGCCACAGAGTGGATTGTTCCTGTTGACCCAGTCTTCAATCATCTTCTACACAACCTCTAGTCACAGGGACCAATTAGGATTTGCTTTTTTATTCCATTAAATTACTTGTTTTTTCACAAGGATTCAGAATGAATATCCAGCTCCATGGGGGGGGGGCTTCTACTTTCTGATAGTTGTCCATATTTCATAATTTCAGCAAAAAGATTAAATTGATTCAATTGATCATGAATCCCCAGATCTATCCCATCCCCTTCTACATACTGTAAATATTTTGTATATAGTTGATTTTGTTCATGCTAATTAACCCCCAAAAGAATGTGACCTCTTTGAAGGGTAGAACTGTTTCCTTTTTGTCATTGCCTTCTTAGTGCCTGGCACATAGAAGGTACTTAAAATATGTTTATTAATTGATTGAGAGTTTATAATAGTTAAAGCAAGACATTTCCATGACTATATTACAAAGTAGAATTGAGTGTGCTCCATTGCAGAAGTACAAAACCCTGAGACTGGGATAGAGGAAGTTTCACATAGGATGTAGCTTTTGAACCAGACCCTGGATAATCAATTTTTGTTTGAGGCTAACATTCTAGTTTGCAGTTGTAGAGAACAATGAGAATCAGTAGATAGGGACTGAGGTTGGGGTTGCTATTGAGGAGTGCAGTATATATTTCAGAAGAGGTGTTATAAAGAGAAGTGGGGTGGTTGATAAAAAAAATATTAGGTTGGGTTCAGATTCAATTCAATTTTACACAATTCGACAAAAAACTTATGACATATGTACTATGTTCAAGTCACTCTCCTAAGGGCTTAGGATATAAAAACAGTTTCTCGGGAGTGGAGGCAAGATGGTGGAGTAAAAGCAGTGACTTACTTGAGCTCTCCCCCAAACCCTTCCATATACCTGTAAAAATGACTCTAAAATTTTAAAGCAGCAGAACCCACAAAAAAAAGTGAAACAAATTTCCAGCCCAAGACAGCCTGGATGGTTGATTGGAAAGGTCTTATGCACCAGCTAGGAGAGCAGCACAGTTCAGCATGGGCACGCAGGCAAAGATGGGGCCACAGCAAACCTGGAGCAGGCCTCAGGGGACTGAATCATGAGCAGCTGTGGTTTCCAGACTTCTCAACCCACAAATGCCAAAGACAACTTAGAAGATTAGTAGGAAAAGTCTGTGATCACGGGGAGAGAGAAACTCAGTCCCAGCCCCAGTCCCAGCACAGCCCCAGGGTGGGGGCTGCTTCCTGAGCTTTTGTCCCGCAGAAGGAAGGGAAATCAAGTGGCTGATCAGAGAGGGCTTTCAGGGATCTCTGTGTTGGTGCTGAAGCAGGATTCTCTTGCTTTGACCATACTTGGATCTGGGTCACAGTTCTGGGTGGCGGTCCTGGGGTGAGGAAGAGCACTGGTGTGGTAGAGCTTGTGGCGGAGGTGGAGAGGGAATCCTCCTCACAGTTCCAAAGCAGAAAACAGTGCTTGCAGTCACTCATAGACCAGAGCATAGGCCAGGAAAGGAGTAAACACCTTGCCCTTGATCATACCACCTTGGAAGAACTGAAAATTTACAGGACCCTATAAGTAACTCTGAAAACAGCTACACAAAACCCCCAAAGCTTGGGACAGTACATTCTCCACATTGAAAGCAAACCCTACCTTATCAAAGAGTTTAAAACTCAAGTAATTGGCTGGGAGCATAAGCAAACAGTGCAAAAAAAGTCAGACCATAGAATCTTTCTTTGGTGACAAAGATGATCAAAACATACAACCAGAAGAAGACAATAAAGTCAAAGCTCCTACATCCAAAGCCTCCACGAAAAATATGAATTGGTCCCAAGCCATGGAAGAACTCAAAAAAGGATTTTGAGAAGCAAGTAATATAAGTAGAGGAAAAACTAGGAAGAGAAATGAGAGAAGAAAATCACGAAAAACAACTCAACAGCTTGCTAAAGGAGACCCCCCAAAATACTGAAGAAAATAATACCTTAAAAAATAGCCTAACCCAAATGGCAAAAGGGATCCAAAAAGCCAATGAGGAGAATGCCATAAAAAGTAGAATTGGCTGAATGGAAAAGGAAGTCCAAAAGATTACTGAAGAAAATACTTCCTTAAAAATTAGAGTGGAGCAATTGGGAGCTAGTGACTTCATGAGAAATCAAGACTTTGTAAAACAAAATCAAAAGAATGAAAAATAGAAGACAATGTGAAATATCTAATTGGAAAAACAACTGACCAGGAAAATAGATCCAGGAGAGATAATTTAAAAATTATTGGACTACCTGAAAGCCATGATAAAAAAAGAGCCTAGACAATATCTTTCAAGAAATTCTCAAGGAAAACCTTGATATTTTAGAACCAGAGAGCAAAATAGAAATTGAAAGAATCCACTGATCACTTCCTGAAATAAATCCCCAAAGGAAAACTCCTAGGAATATTGTAGCCAAATTCCAGAGTTCCCAGGTGAAGGAGAAAATATTGCAAGTAGCCAGAAAGAAATAATTCAAATATTGTGGAAACACAATCAGGATAACACAGGATTTAGCAGCTTCTACATTAAGGGATCAGAGGGTTTGGGATATAATATTACAGAGGTCAAAGGAGATAGGATTACAGCTAAGAATCATCTACCCAGCAAAACAGTATCCTTCAGGGGAAAAATGGACATTCAGTGAAAAAGAAGAATTTCAAGCATTCTTGATGAAAAGACCAGAGCTGAATAGAAAACTTAACTTTCAAACACAAGACTCAAGAGAAGCATGAAGAGGTAAACAGGGAAGAGAAATCATGAAAGCCTTATTAAGGTTGAACTGTTTACATTCCTACATGGAAAGATGATATTTGTAGCTCATGAGACCTTTGTCAGTATTAGGGTAGTTGGAGGGAAAAATTATATGTGTGTATGTCTGTGTCTATGTCTATGTCTATATCTATGTCTATATCTATGTCTATATCTATATCTATATCTATATCTGTATCTATACATATAGATAGATAAATAGATAGATAGATAGATAGATAGATAGATAGATAGATGATAGATAGATAGATAGATAGATAGATAGATAGAGGGCACAGGGTGAGTTGAAGATGAAGGTGTGATATCTGGAGAATAAAATTAAGGGATGAGAGAGGATTATACTGGGAGAAGGAGAAAGTGAGAAACAGAATGGGGTAAATTATCTCACATAAAACAGACAATAAAAGGCTTTTACAATGGAGGTGAAGTAGGGGAAGGTAAGAGGAAATGAATGAATCTTATTCACATAGGATTTGGATTAATGAGGGAATACCATACATGTTTAATTGGGTGTGGAAATCTATCTTACCCTACAGGAAAATGATAGGGTGATGATTGAGGGGAGGGCAGATTAGGGGAGAGGGTAATCAGAAGCAAACACTTATGAGGAGGGACAGGATCAAAAGAGAGAACAGATAAAATGGGCAGGGTGAGATAGGAAGAAGGGAAATATAGTTAGTTTTTCATAACATGACCATTATGGAAGCGTTTTGCATAACTGCATGTGTATAACCTGTATTAAGTTTTTTGCCTTCTCAATGAAGGTGGGTGGGGAGGGAGGAAGATAGAAAATTTGGAACCCAAAGTTTTAAAAGTAATGTTAAAAGTTGTTTTCACATGCAACTTGGAAATAAGATATACACACAGTGGGATATAGAAATCTATCCTGCCCTATAGGAAAATAGAAAGGGAAGGGGATAAGAGAAGGGAGGGGAGAGAGAAGGGAGGGCAGATTAGGGGAAGGGGTGTTCAGAATGCATGCTGTCTTGGGGTAGGAGGTGGGATGATATGAAGAGAAAATTTGGAACTCAAAATCTTGTGGAAGTGAATGTTGAAAACTAAAAATAAATAAATTAATAATAAAAAAATAAAGACAGTTTCTGACCTCAAGGTGCTTACTTTTTTTATAGGTCATGTGGAGACAAAGTGGGAGATGCAACATCACAGGTAAGTATAATACAAGGTAGGGGGTATTTCAGGCAATAGATATCATGATTGGACTTTGATGCTATACTAATTAAATAAAATTTAAAATATTTATTAAACACCAATCATATACAAAGAATCTGGACTTACTATCTTATCCAAATGCCCCCTGTATTTCTCAGTGGGGCCCTATCTTCATCAGAATTAAGTGCAGTTGTTAAACAACAGTAACTTCACTGCCACTAGTTCCCAAGTGGCCTCTAGAGCCTAGGGCAGCTGGGCTGGGTAAGTGACTTCCAGAAGGGGCTAAGAGAGTTCTATTCTTGGAATACAATGAAGTCTGATGTGTGGGAAAAAATAATTCTGTCGACCACCTGGGATGCTGCATTGGTATTCCTCTCAGAATCCAGACAGCTTTGAGTTCTGTTATAGGGTCTTGTTCCTTTCACAAATAATATTTTCAACACCATAGCCCTTGGCTAACATTGATGGATCCAGATCTCATTTTCAGGTTGGAAACGCATCCTCTCCCAAGCAGAGCTAAATGTGGTGATTGTTTCAAGGGAAGTCTCAGAACAAACCCAGCTCTATGGAGCTTAGCAAATAAGTTTGCTGTGGAATATTGGGGATGTCTGCAGGCACTCTGGCCCCAGAGTCCCAAATGGGTAGAAATTACTTAGACTCATAGATCATTAAAGAGAGAATGGGACTTAGAACAAGGATGTTAGGATGTAGAATATAAAATATCAGAGCTGGAACAGACCTTCTAACACAGAATTTTGCTACACATATGCTTATAGAATGTTAAAGTTGGAAAGGACTTTAGAAATTGAAGATAATAATCACTTCAGAGGCAATGACACTGAGGTATTAAGCAGTGAGTGAAGTGACCTGCCTAGAAGCACACAGTAGAGCCATTCCCAGAACTCACTTCTGATTCCCAAGCCTGTGCTTTCCTCACTATTCCACTAAGTCTATGTGTGACTGAACAATCTGATTTTGGTAGCCCAAAGTGGTTTCATATGTTAGTCAGTCAACAAACATTTGTTAAGCACTTATTATGTGCCAGCCACTGTGCTGAGCACTATGAAGATAAGTAAAAAGAGTTCCTTGTTTCAAAAACTTTCATACCTAATTGCATGGCATTAATTTACTAATTGTTCTTATTCAGGGAATGGATGAAATGAGAGACTTAGGCAAATAGTTGCTCAAACCTTTGTATATGTTTAAGGAAACAATAGGCTGGGATATAGTGAGGCATTCACTCAGTTTTCATTTTCATTTCACCCAATCTCTGGGCATACTATGTGTGTGTGGGGGAGGTTATAAGCATTATATAGTGCTAAGTGCTAAGTGCTTTACAATTATCTCATTAATCATTACAACAACCTTGCAAAGTGGGTACTGTTATTTCAGTTGAAGAAACTAAAGCTAAACTAAAAAGTTGAGTGACTTGCCTAGAGTCACACAGCTAATAACTGTCTGGGGTCAAATTTAAAATCAAATCTTTTTGACTCTAGACCCAGTGCTTTATCTAATATGCTACTATGGAGACCAAAGGAGGCTATTTAACTGATATTTTTATGAACCCAAATATTCTATCCCTGGACCATAATATTCAGAACTGGAAGTGAATCTTATGGAATAATTAATCCAACCCTCTAATTTTGAAACATAGAAAGTGATACCCAGAGGAAAAAAAGTGATTTGCAAAGATCATATAGCTAATAAATGGCAAAGCTAAGATTTGAACCCAGGTCCTCTTCCTCCAGAAGAAAGTTGCCTGGTGGCATACAGGATCACCAGCAACTGATACTCTTGAGGGAAAGAATATAGACTCTGAGAATCGCCTAGTTCCAAGGTGTGGCACTGACACACTGTAGACTTGCTTCAGTCCCAGGCAAACAACCAAGGGTCATAAGGCATAGTCATTTAACATACAGGGGAGACCTCTTTTTATCATATGAAAGTTTCTGTCTGGATGGCTCCATTGGCTTCTTCTAACAGGTCCAGATGCAAGACCTTTTAACTCTCAACTACCAAAAACTCAAATGAGTCTCTCTCTAATTAGTGTAATGAGGCTTTCGGCTCTAACTTGATGACAAGTAAATGAATTTGCCCTTTTCCTGACAAGGCCTTCTGGGAATGATCTGAAGTCTTCTGTAACAATGCCTCAAAAGTACCAGGTCATTAAAACCTGTTGGCCAACTATAAAATTAGTTATTGATTAATAATGCATTGGGAAATTCCTTAATGATATTTATGTGGAGGAAGTGAGGTACAAGGTGAAAATCCATTCTGTAGGCCCTATTTTACTAGCAGCAATAAATAGGAAAGGAATTATTGCCTCTTGATCAGAAAGATTTTTTTTTCCCTATACCTGCTCCCACCCATATTTAGGAGCAGTAACTTGCCCTGACCCAAGTTATTACTTGGTGACCAAAGCTTGACAGGTTTAAATCTACATTCCATTTCCATGCCATTCTGTCCCTGAATCAGTCTGACCTTCTTTGTCAGGAATACCTGCTAGGTTATAGAACCTCGGACTTGGAATCGGGATGACAAATTCCAATATGACCTTGGACACTTACTAGTTAACCTCTAGCTCAAAGGACCAATTGTGTGGGACTTTCTCCTTATTAGCAGAATTTGATTACTCAATATCCTGCACCTGTGGGAGGCAAGTGGATTGGTAGAAGCAGGAGAAAAGAGAGATTTGAGCTTTTCTAGCTTCTAGGTTCTATCAATTATGTTTCCCCAAGTTTAGGAGTTGAATAGTATGGACCGCAGTTTCACCTAACTACTCACAATTGGATTAATTTTTACAAAGGAATATTTACCTTAAAGAGTATGATCACCAATATAGAAACTTATCTAATCCTAGCTCAAAAGACCAATTGACTGGGACTGTTCATTTGTGGGGACAGATTACTCAATGCTTTGCGCCTGCATATAGAGTAGGGTAGGACTGAGTTGGTGAGATCAGGAGGGAAAGGAGATCCAGGAAGCTTCCAGCTTCCACAGATGGTATTCTCCCAAGTTTAGAGATTGGATCCCCTGCACCATAGTTCCATTTAATCATTCAGAAGAAAAAGTTAATGGATTAGTGTTGTACAAAGGAATGTTTATTTAAAAAAATATTACTATAAATGTGCAAACTTATTCCTAGTAGTGGATTTAATCTTCCTCCCCCTTTGTACCAGCTCAGTCTTGTGGGAGGGGAAAGGGCTTAGGTTCACAGCTTAGCTCACTTCTTATAAAGCACTCAGTACCAATTTCAAGACAAAAACCCTATTTGGCCTTGAATTCTAGGTACCCTGACTTCTATGGGATTCACTGAAGGACTGTCTGTTTATACCATACTGCCTGCAACCCTGGCTCTAATGTCCCCATGGCTCAACTCCTAGGTTGAGTAGGGCATTAATTTTGGCACCTGAGGACAAACAACAGAGAATAGAGATTCTGAGCCCATTTCTTGGAGCTGGTGTTAAAGAGAGGGAGAAGAAAGGGAAGGAAATCCTTCTCCTCTTACTATTTCAGTTTGTACAACCTACTCTTTGGGTGAACTATGTTCTTCCCATCCGGAAAGAGAACATAGGAAAGAGAGTAATTGTCTCATTGTGGGAGTTTTGAAAGATGCGGTCTGTTCTGGTTATGCAGCCATTCAAAGGAGCCTACCACTAATCACATGGTAGGAGATATAGATTGTCTCTATGATAGGTGATTTGGGCATGCCTATGACAAGTCCCCTTATACTAGCCTCAGTTTCCTTATTTGTAAAATGGGAATGATACATAGCACCTACATTGCAGAGTTGTTGAGAAGATAAAATGAGACAGTATTTATAAAATATTTAATATAGCACTTAGTACATGGTATGCTTGTTAATTTTTTAAGTTAACAAAAGAATACTTTCAACATTCCAGAATCAGGCTTCATATTTGAGCCAGAGGTTCCTGAGGCATTCCTGTATTTCAAATCATATGAGCCATTCTGTATTCCACCTTCAGCAGCTCAATCTGGACTAAAGTTGCAATTTTCAGCAATGGGATCAAAGAACTGTACTTTCTGATAACTCCTTACACATTATTAGCTTGACTTCTAAATATGTCTTCTAGGGTTCTAACTTCATTAATAGTTTTAAAATGCATTACTGGGTTTTCACCCTTGAGCAGTCAACCATGGTTAATGTTTATAGAAGAGGGTTGCTCACAATCAGAGAAGCCAATACTTTCCACTCCATAAGGTGGTTTTCTAGACATTTACTATGGTGTAATCTATCCACACAATGCATGTAGCTGTCTCTAATGCTGTCATCAACAATTCCCAAATTTTTGCAGTCTAATAGAGCTAGTGGGGAGAATAAGACATTGAGGCAAATGACTGGGTTTATAGACCAGAATCCTGAATTAACTAAATGTGTGATTGGTGACAAACCAATTGGTCTTTTTACCTCAGCTTCTCATTTAAAAATTGTGTTTTACTTGAGAACCATTTCAGAAGGGAATCCTGCAAAGGCCACACTAGATAGCCTCCAAAGTATCTTCTAAATTACAGGTTCTTGGATTCCTTTTAACTTTTGGATTCCATTTCCCATTTTCCACAGCCTTTTCTAGCTCTAAAACATTATCTTATATTGTCTATTTTAACTCAAATATTCTATGTTTTAAGCCCTCCTTTATTTCTAAAGTTCTATGATTATTCCATCACTTTCTTATTGGTTATTCCCAAATGATTCTACCATACTACAAAGATGGTTTGAAAGCAGGAAGGAATATTAGAGGTGATCAAGTTCAACTCTCTCCAACCACATTTTACTGATTAGGAAATTTAAACACAAAGAGATTAAATTATTTGCCTAATATCATGTAGTTCATAAGTGTCTGAATTTCAAGTCCTATGCCCTAACCATGTTGCCTCTTCTTATACCCAGGATGCAGTAACTTACTGTTTCAGAGTATCAATATGTCAACCTCTCATTATCAATGATCAGAAAACATCAAGAGAGCACATCATGTCATCTCAAAATCTTTCCTGCTCTGAGAAAAGCAACTACACTTTGATTATCAGATTCCCTCACAGTACTAAAGCATGATTAGGAAAACGGTGAGACACAAAAGTGCACAAAGGTTACAGCCAGAGTTATGGAGTGGCTATCATGCATGCTTCTGAGATCTTCAGAAAGCAAGCATCTATGATTAGTACATTTTTCTAGTGAGTATGGAGGGTAGGGAAAAGGTCTTTACAGTCAGCTACCAAATATCTTTGAGAAAACAGTCTTGTGAGAAAGCCAGTTTATTCTCTTTATTGGGATGGCTGATTATCTCTTTCTCTCTCTGCATTACCTAGGAGCAGGAAGGAAATTCATTTCATATGTTTGGGCTAACACCTATCAATAATTAGCCAAATTATAAATTATGCTCATGTCAATTATTTGCTTCTATACCTATAATTTATATATGGTGGCCTTAGGGATATTATCATCATTAGTTTTTTTTTTAACCATAGCAGAATTATACTGCATTTAACATTGTGTTCCCACACATAATTTCTTTTAAAAAGTCTCACAGATTATACAAGTATGGGCTGCGTTTGACATAATAACCCTCAGGAAGATCAGTTTTCAGCACAAGGATTACTGTATTACAATGATTAATCTAAGGTAGACAAGTGTGAGGGAGTGGAGAGAGAGGATTAGGGCTTCAAATTTTGAGATTTTATTTTTTAATTAATTAATTTTTAATTTTTAAAAAATTAGTTCTGAATTCCCTCTCTCCCTCCAGACTCTCCCCCACCCATTGAGAAGGCAAGTAATATGATATCAATTTTATATGTGAAATCATGCAGAACATATTTCCATACTAGTCATGTTGCAAAAAAAAGACAAGATAAAGTGAAAAAAAATTGATACTTCAATGTGTATTCAGAATTCATCAGTTCTTGAATGAGGTGGATAATAGTTTTTATCATGAATCCTTTGGACCATTTTGTTGATAAGAATAGCTAAGTCTTTCACAGTGGATCATCATTGCAATATTGCTGAGTTTACTGTGTACAGTGTTCTAGATCTGCTCACTTCATTTTGCTTCAATTCATATAAGTCTTCTCAGGTTTTTTCTGAAACCTTCCTCTTCATCATTTCTTATACCACAATAGTATTTTATCAGAATCATGTAGCATGACTTGTTTGGCCATTCCCAATTGATAGTCACTCTCTTAATTTCTTATTCTTTGCTACCACAAAAAGGGCTGCTATAAATATTTTTGTACATATAGATTATTTTTCTTTTTCTTTGATCTCTTTGTGATACAGACCTAGTAGTGGTATTGATGGGTCAAAGGTTATGGACAGTTTTATAGCTTCTGGCCATAGTTCCAAATTATTTTCCAGAAGAGTTGGAGCAGTTCACAGCTCTACCAATAGTACATTAGTGTCCCTATTTTTCCATATCCTCTTCAGCATTTGTCATTTTCCTGTCATGTTAGCCAATCTGATAGGTGTGAGGTGGTACTTCAGAATTATTTAATTTGCATTTCCCTAACCAATAGTAATTTTGACACTTTTTTAATAGGAGGATAGATAGTTTTAATTTTGTCTTCTGAAAAATGCTTGTTCTTATCCTTTAACCATTTATCAATTACAGAATGGATCTTATTTTTATAAATTTGACTCAGTGCCTATATATTTGAGAAATGAGGTCTGTATTGCTATAAATGTTTACCCATGTCCTACTTCCCTTATAATTTTGGCTATATTTGTTTTGTTTATGTAAAACTTTTTATGTAATGTGATCAAAAGTATCCATTTCATGTCCCATGATCCTCTCTTCCTTTCTCTTGTTTGATCATAAATTCTTTGGTTATCCATAGATCTGAAATGTAAAATTTTCCATGTTCCCATAATTTGTTTATGATATCACCCTTTATATCTATATCACGCATCCATTTTGACCTTAAATGTAAGATGTTGCTCTATACCTAGTTTCTGCCAAAGTGCTTTCTAAATTTCCCAATTTTTTTTTAAAATGGTGAGTTTGTGCCTCCAAAGCTTGAATCTTTGGGATTATCAAATAATCGAATATTATGGTCATTTACTACTGTGTATTGTGTACCTAAACCATTCCACTGATCCACCATTTTATTTCTTAGCCAGCACCAGACTGTTTTGATGATTACCACTTTATAATATAGCTTGAACTCTGGTACTGGTGGGCCACCTTCACATTTTGTCATTGATTCCCTCGATATTCTTGATTTTTGTTCTTCTAGATGAATCTTGTTATTATTTTTTCAAGGTCTATAAAATAATTCTTTGGTAGTTTGATTGGTATGGCACTGAATAAGCAAATTAATTTAAAAAGAATTGTCATCTTTATTATATTGACTAGGCCAACCCATAAACAATTACTATTTCTCCATTTGTTTAGATCTGTCTTTATTTGGTGAAAAGTGTTTTATAATTGTACTCATAATGTCCCTGGATTTGTCATGGCAGGTAGACTCCCAAATATTTTATATTGTCTGCAGTTATTTTAAACGTAATTTCTCTTTCTTTCTGTTCCTCATGGATTTTATTGGTAATACATAGAAATGCTGATGATTTATGTGTGTTGATTTTATGTCCTGCAACTTTGCTAAAGTTAATTGTTTCACCTAGTTTTTCAGTTGATTCTCTAGGATTCTCTAAGTATACCATAATATCATCTGCAAAGAGTGATAGTTTTGTTTCCTCATTGGCTATTTTTATTCCTTTAATTTTTTTAAATTTTGTCTTATTGCTATAGTTAGTACTTCTAGTACAATATTGAATAATAGTGGTGATAGTGGACATCATTATTTCACCCCAGATCTTATAGGGATGTTTTCTAGTTTATCTCCATTACAGATAATGCTTGCTCTTCATTTTAGACAGATGTTATTTGCCATTTTAAGGAAAACTCAATTGATTCATATGCTTTCTAGGTTTTATTTTTAACATGAATTAATGTTGTATTTTGTGAAAAGATTTTTTTGACATCTATTGAGATTATCATATGATTTTTGTTATTGATATGGTTAATTATTCTGATAGTTTTCCTAGCATTGAACCATAATCCCCACATTCCTGGTATAAACCCCACCTAAACATAGTGTATGATTTTTATGATATGTTGTTGTAATCTCCTTGCTAGTATTTTCTTTCAAAATTAAAAATCAATATTCATTAGGGAAAATGGTCTATAGTTTTCCTTCTCTGGTTTTATACTTCCTGGTTTAGGTATAAAAATAAGATTGGTGTCATAGAAGTAATTTTAGTAGGGCTCCTTCCTTACCTATTTTCCCAAATGTTTTATGTAGTATTGGAATTAATTGTTATTTAAATATTTGATAAATTCACTTGTAAATCCATCTGGTCCTGGGAATTTTGATTAGAGAGCCCTTAGATGGTTTGTTCAATTTCTTTTTCTAAGATAGGGTTATTTAAGTATTCTATTTCATCTCCAGTTAATCTGGGCAAATTATACTTTTGTAAACATTTATTTCACTTAGATTAACAGCTTTTTGGGATATAATTGGACAAAATAGTTTTTAATAATTGCTTTAATTATATCTTCATTGGTGGTGCATTTGCCTTTTTCATTATTTAAAAAATTAGTATTCTTTTATTTTTAAATTTTGACTTTCAAATTTTCTCCCTACTCCCCACTCTCCTACCCACTGAGAAACCAAGCTACATGACACCAATTAGATATGTGGAATCACGCAAAACATATTTCCATATTAGCAATATCATAAAAAGGTGAGAAAAATCAAGCAAGAAAATTATACTTCAATTTGCACTCAAATCACCAGTTTTCTCTCTGGAGACGGATGACTCTTTTTCATCATGAATCCTTTGTGATTGTTTTGTATTATTGCATCAATCAGAGTAGCCAAGTCTTTCACAGTTGATCACCATTACAACATGGCTGTGACTGTGCACAATGATCTCCCTGTTCTTCTCACCTTACTCTGCATCACTTCAAATAGATCTTGCTGTGTTTTTTTTAAACCATCTTGTTCATGATTTTCGTACTACAATTGTATTCCATCACCATCACATATCACAACTTGTTCAGTCATTCCCCAATTGATGATCATTCTTTCAATTTCCAGTTCTGTGCCACCACAAAAAGAGCTGCTGTAAATGTTTTTGTACAAATAGATCCTTTTCCTTTTTATCTTTTTGGGATCTAGACCTAGTAGTGGTATTGGTGGGTCAAGGTGTATGCACAGTTTTATAGCCCTTTGGGCACAGTTCCAAATTGTTCTCCAGAATGGTTGGAATAATTCACAACTCCACCAAAAATGCATTAGTGTCCTGATTCTTCCAACCCCCCCTCCCCCAGCATTTTTCATTTATGATCGGTATGAGGTGGTATCTTGGAGTTGTTTCAATTAATATTTCTCTAATCAGTAATGATTTAGAGCACTTTCCATATGCCTAGAGATAGCTTTGATTTCTTCTTCTGAAAATCACCTGTTCATATCTTTGACTATTTCTCAACTAAGCAATGATTCTTATTTTTATGAATTTGACTCACTTCCCTATGTGTGAGAAATGAGACCTTTATCAGAGAAATTTAAGAATTTAAATTCTTAAGTTTTATATCTATATATCTATATATATATTACTTCATTGTTTATGGTATCTTTTAGCAAAATGAAGTTTCCCTGATTATCCCATTTAATTAGGTCTATGTTTTTCTGGGATTGTGATTGCTAGCTCTGTCTTTTCTACTTCAGCTGAAACACAATAGATTCTATTCTAGCTCTTTATTTTAACTCTGTGTATTTCTGTTTTAAGTATGTCTCTGGTAAACAACACATTGTTAGTTTCTGGTTTCTGGTCCATTTTGCTATCTGCTTCCATTTTATGGGTGAACTCTACCCTTTGTGTATTCACAGTTATGATTACTAAATGAGTATTTCCCTCTATCCTATTTTCTTCTCTTTATCCTCCTCTCTCTTTTTTTTATCTTTTCACTACTCAAAAGTCTGTTTTGCTTCTGACCACTGCTTTTGCTGATCTTTTATCATTGTTTCCTGTCATATCTCTTATTCCTTTCTCTTTCTATTTACCTACTGAATAATATATATTTCTATACCCAGATGTGTGTATGTATGTGTGTGTATGTGAATGAGGTTCAAGCATAGCTCACCTCACCCCCATTTTCCCCTCTACTAGAAAAGTTCTTCCATGCATACTTCTTTCATGAGAGAAAAATTTCCCCATTCTATCTCTCCCTTTCCTTTTCTTCCAGTGCATTCCTCTTTCTCACTCTTTCATTGTTTTTGTTATAGATCATTCCAACATAATCAACTCACATCTGTGCCCTCTATGAAGACTGTTTCTAATGGGCCAATTAATGTTAAATTTCTTAGCATTTACATACATCATCTTCCCATATAGAAATGTAAACAGTTTAACTTTATTGAGTTCCTTACAATTACTCTTTATTTTTACTTCTTCATGGTTCTTCTGAGACATGTTTGAATGTCAAATTTTTTTTTTATTAAACTCTGGTCTTTTCATCAGGAATGCTTAAAAGTCCTCTATTTCATTAAATATTCATTTTTCTCCTGAAAGATTATATTCCGCCATCTTGGCTTTACCTCTCATCCTTTTGATTTTTGATACTGTTAATTAGATTTTCTTCTTCCTTTTTTTGAACTTGATCAATTGCTTATTTATTTTATTTTATTGATTTTTCATAAAAGCAGCTCCTGGTTTTATTGAGTAGTTCAGTTTTATTACTTTCAATTTTATTAATCTTTGATTTGAATGGTTTCCATTTTGGTGTTTAATTGAGAATTTTTAATTTATACTTTTTTATTTTTTTTAATTTCATGGCTTATTCATTGATCTACTCTTTCTTTATTTACTTTATGTGAGCATTTAAAGACATAAATTTTCCCCTAAGAACAGCTTTGGCTGCAGCACACAAATTTTGATATGTTGTCTCATTGCAGTCATTGTTTTTAATGAAATTATTTTTGTTTCTATGATTTTTTCTTTGACACACTCATTCAATAGGGTTAGATTATTTAGTTTCCAATTTGTTTTTCATCTATTTCAAGCTCCTGTATTCAATGTAATTTTATTGCATTATGGTCTGAAAAGAGTGAATTTACTATTTTTGGTTTTTGAAATTTGCTTTTGAGGCTTTTGTGCTCTAATACATGGTCAATTTTTTTGTGAATGTGCCATGTACATCTGAGAACAAGGTATGCTGCTTTTGATTCTCATTCAATTTTCTCTAGAGTTCTATCATATTTAACTTTCCTAAAATTCTATTCATCTCCTTAACATTTTTTCTTATTTATTTTATAGTTAGTTTTATTTACTTTTTGAGGGGAATATAGAGGTCCCCCACTAGTATAATACTACTGTCTATTTCTTCCTATATCTCATTTAGAATTTGGATGCTATGGCATTTGGTACATTTAGGTTTAGTATCTAAGGTTTTATTTTCTTCAGTATATTTTTGCTCCTTTTACCAAGTTGTTTATTCTCCTTTCATAATTTTCTTGTATCACTCTCATTTCTATTTTTTCCAATTTTTTACTCTGCCTCTCTTATTTGAGTTTTTAATTTTTTTTTTACAGGAATTTTTTTTACAGGAATTCTTTCTGGGCTTGTGGCCAATTCACATTGTTTTTTTTCTTTGAGGCTTTGATTGTGGCTGTTTTGAATGTTATCTTCTGAATTTGGGTCTTGATCTTCTCTGTCATCATAGCAGATTTTTATGGTAAGGTTCTTTTTTGTTTTTTCTCATTTTTTCCAGCCTATTTCTTGAATTTTAGCTTAATGCTAAAGTTGGGCTCTGCTTCTGAGGGTGGGAGAAATGATCCAACTTCAGATTTTTTGTTTTTGTTACTGTTTTCAGAGCTAGTTTTCCAAGTCTGCACATTTTTGGTGCTTTCAAGGTGGTATGATCCAAGGAAATCTGTAGTAACTGCTCTCTTGGCCTGTACTCTGATCTTTACCCAGAAGGGACTCCTGATTCCCTGCAGCAGCAAGTTCTAGTGCTTTTCTTGGCCTTGAAACTGTGATGAGGGCTTCTGCTCCCATGTGGCCGTAAGTGCTAGTGCTCCTCTTCACGCTGGAACTGTGACCCAAAACTGTGTATGGGGAATATAACAGGGTCCTGCACCCAGTGCCAGCAAAGAATCCTCTGTAATCTCTTTCTGACCAGTAGATTGACCTCCTTACCATCTCTAGGCTGAGAGCACCAGAAGCTGCTACTACCACTGATGGAAGAAATTCCAAGGCTAGCTGGTGGTATTGCTGCTGCATGTACTCTCAGCTGTCCCCCAAACCAATGTCATGCACCCCTTCTACTAATCTCCTATATAGTCTTGGGATAGAAAAAAATGACTCATTTTGACCTTTTACTGGTGCTGCCACTCCAGAATTCAATTTGAGACATTATTTTAAAATTGTTTAGAAGGGAATGTTGAGAGATTTTGACTGGGTTGCTGCTTCTACTCAGCTATTTAGAGATTTCAGGATTTTAGAGATGGAATGGAAATCAGATATCATCTAGTTTAAACCTCTCCTTTCCCCTTTCAACCTTTGATACATTTTGTAAACATAAAGTTCCCCAGAGTTAGCTGGTGGTAGTGTCTGGGTCCATAGTACTTCATTGAGTATTATATGACATTTTAATAAAAGCACATTTGTACTCTGAGCATCTCAATCTTTGATTGCTGCAATAGGAAATTTAAATGGGATTTAAGAAAAAGAAGTTATGAACAATAGCTGGACCTGAACCTCTGTGTATAAATATACAAAGAGAAAATCTGTGTAGGAGGCTACCCAATTTAATACATTCAAGAAGTGATTTTCAAGATATCTCAAAGGAAGAGTATAGAAGAATGAATAAGATCATGGGTAATACTGATACTTTCAAAAGGCAAGCAGAGAGATAACAGGAACTACTAGCTTCTATATCTACTATATCATCTTTTAAACATCTTTATGGAAATCATCAGTGTTGAGATCTCTCAGATGAAAATATAAGAAAGTATCAGGAAGACTTCTGTGGGTAATTTTCCAAAGCAGGTCACATCTTTTTAGTTAGAAAACTGAGTGAGAGGTGAAGGTAAATAAAAAAAGGGAATGCAAATAAAATTTGTCAATTGCAGAAAAAAAAAGACTGAGTAAAGCAATGCACAATTTTAAACCTGCCATGAATAAAGTCAGACCAGATGCAACCTAAAGATAATTGTGTTCCAAAGTTTTCTTTTCTTTTCTTTTCTCTTCTCTTCTCTCTTCCCCTTCCCTTCTCCTCTCAGCTCCTCCTCTCTCCTCCCTATTTTTTCAGACTAGGTCTCTCTATCTCACCTTGGCCAAAGTACAACAACAATTCATAGTTTTATCTCAATGATGATCAGTACAGAGGTTTTAATCTGCTCTATTTTTCCACCTTATGTTGATTCTTTCTTCCTTAGGTCGCCTAATGGCCTTCAACTCCTGAGGCCTCAAATAATATGCTAACCTAGAAATATAAATTACAGGCATATGCCTGCAAGCCTAAATCATAAATGCTCTTATTGCCAATATTAAGCAATACTTAATAATATGGATAAGATAAACCAGTTTTTTTAAGGGGCCTTATTTGATTTAGGTTTGTATATAACTTAAAACCTATGTGACCTTGGGCAAATCACTCAATCTTTATTTTTTTCATCTATAAAATAAAGGAAGGGAGATTGGACCGAAGATCCTCTGACTCCTTCCAGTTCTAAATTTATAATCCTATGATACCACTGTCATAGAGAATGCCCTGCACACAGTCTCAATGGAATAATAGGATTTCCTACTGATTATGAGACTTTCCATATGCTTCTGTTTCTGCATAGTATTGCACAATCTATTTTGAACCCCAGAATATTGCAAAGCATGTTCAATGAGATTGATGGCTACTCAGAGGAGATCAGTCTAGGAAATCACATAGGAAAAAATGAGAATGCTTATTGCCCAGATTATGACATGCAGTTGGATGGGCAGTCCCCTGTATTAGTTCATCACTACATATAACTATATGGACAGACACTGCAGATGACTGATCTGGACCCAGAAAAGAATAGGAAGAGAAGGGCAATTGAATTACCTTTGGACAAATTGTAGCATTTGTAGTGATCCCAAGCTGTTCTATGATGCCAAAACCTATTTTTTAAACACGCATATTCTTCCACTGGTGCTGCATAGCTATGACTCATGTAACACTGTTCTCAGAAGGCCTAAAATTGCAGGTGACCCAAATGGCAATAGGAAGACACATGGTGGGTGTCAGCAGACTGCAGCAGATTCACAATGATGACTTATGGAACAGAAGTGCAGAAAAGGCATAATCAGGGACACATAGCCAATTAGGTAGTGAGGGCAAGTAAAAACAGATGGACAGGCTAGGACTGATATTCATAAAAATATTAAAAGACCCATAGGTTGGCCTTTAGTGCATTTTGTAGACAACCAGTGGAGAATTTATGGAAGTATATGAATATGAAATCACAAAGGATACTAAATGCTGGGATCTATTCTTGAAGAGGAAGAACTCATCCTGATGACATCATGGACACATCAAAATATCCAAATATGCAGTATTTTATTGCAAAGATATGGTGGTTTTAGTAAAAGATCAATATGAACCAGCATTGGAACATGGAAGCCAAAAAAAAGTTAATGACCTCTGAGCTTGAATGAATATAAGTCTAGTGTACTGATTAAGGGAGGTGAGCATCCAACAGTGCTTTGCACCTGTTGGACCAAATCTAGTGTATTGTGTCCAGTTCTGGGTACCACATTTTAAAGGTTCATTGGCAAGCTAGAGCATATACAGAGGATGTTGACCAGAATGTTAGAGGACTTCAAGCTAAATAAGTCCTGAAATGATCAGGTGAAGGAAAATAGTGTAAAGAAGAGAAAATAGAAAAGAGTATGATCACAAATTTATTCCTTTTGTCCTGTGGGGTAGAATTAAGAAAAATTAGTGAAAGTTAGAGGGAGTAAAGTTTCAGTATAAGAAATAATTTCAGTATAAGAAATAATTTGAAGGAAGCAGAGCCAAGATGGCAGACTAAAAGCAGTGACTTGCTTAAACTCTCCCCCAAACCCCTCCAAAAATCTGTGAAAATGGATTTAAACAAATTCTAGAACAGCAGAACCAACAAAAAGACAGAGTGAAACAAATTTCCAGCCCAAGACCTGGATGGTTGAGGAGAAAGTCCTGTTGCTCCAGGCTAGGAGAGGAGCACAGTTCAGCATGGGCTACACAGGCAAAGACGGGGCCACAACAAACCTGGAGCAGGCCTCAAGGGACTAAATCACAGTCAGCTGTCACAGTTTCCAGAATTCTCAACCCACAAATGCCAAAGGCAACTCAGAAGATCAGTAGGAAAGGTCTGTCAGACCTGGGTGAGAGAAGAGCACAGTCTAGCCCCAGCCCTGGCACAACCCCTGTGCAGGGGCTGTTTCTGGAGCTCTCAGCCTACAGACTGTGTAGATTTTGAGCAAATGATTAGAGAGAGATTGCAGGGATCTCTTTACTGGAGCTGAGGCAGGATTCTTTTGCTTTGCCTGTGCTTAGATCTGGGTCATAGTTGGGGTGGCGGTCCTGGGGTGAGGAGGAGTGCTGGCATGATAGAGCTTGTAGTGGTGATGGAGAGGTAATCTTCCTCACAGTTCCAAGGCAGAAAAGAGTGGTTGTGGTCACTCATAGATCAGCATACAGGCCAGGAAAGGAATAAACACTTTGCCTTTGATAAAAGGAGCTAGGATTAAAATTAAGAATCACTTACCCAGCAAAACTGAGTACAATCCTTCAGGGAGAAAAAATGATCATTCAATGAAATAGAAGGCTTTCAAGCATTCTTGATGAAAAGATCAGAGTTGAATAGAAAATTTGACTTTAAAATACAAGACTCAAGAGAAGCATGAAAAGGTAAACAGGGAAGAGAAATCATAAGGGACTTACTAAAGTTGAATTGTTTAGGGGCACCTAGGTGGCGAAGTGGATAGAGCTCTAGCCTTGGAGTCAGGAGGACCTGAGTTCAAATCTGGCCTTGGACACTTCACATTTGCTAGCTGTGTGTCCTTGGACAAGTCACTTAACTCCATTGCCTAGCCAAAAAAAAGTTGAACTGTTTACATTCCTATGTGGAAAGATGATATTTGTAACTCATGAGGCCTTTCTCAGTATCAGGGTAGTTGGAGGGAATTCACACAGGGTGAATTGAATATGAAGGGATGATATCTAAAAATTAAAATTAAGGGGTGAGAGAGAATTATACTGGGAGAAGGAGAAAGGGAGAGGTAGAATGGGGTAAATTATCTCACATAGAACAGACAAGATAAAGCTTTTACAGTGGAGGGGAAGAGGGGAGAGGGAGAGGGAATGAGTGAATCTTATTCTTATTGGATTTGGCTTAAGGAGGGAATAACATACACAATCAGTTGGGTATGGAAATCTATCTTACCCTGCAGGAAAATAGAGGGGAGGGGATAAGAAAGGGGGGGATGATAGAATGGAGAGCAGATTGGTGGAGGGGGTAATCAGAAGCAAACACTTTTGAGGAGGGACATGGTCAAAGGAGAGAATAGAATAAATGGGGGATGGGATAGGATGGAAGGAAATATAGTTAGTCTTTCACAACATGACTATTATGGAAGTGTTTTGCATGACTACACATGTGTAACCTATATCAGATTGCTTGCCTTCTCAACCAAGGTGGGTGGGGAGGGAGGAAGGGAGAGAATTAGGCACTCAAAGTTTTAAAAACGAATATAAAAAATTGTTTTTACATGCAACTGAGAAATAAGATATACAGGCAATGGGGTATAGAAATCTATCCTATCCCATAGGAAAATAGAAGGGGAAGGGGATAAGAAAAAGGGGAGGGATGATAGAAGGGAGGGTAGATTGGGGAAGGGTTATCCAGAATGAATGCCATCTTGGGGTGGGAGAAGCAGAGAGATTGGGAGAAAATTTGGAACTCAAAATCTTGCGGACATTAATGTTGAAAACTAACAATAAATTAACTAATTAAAAAAGTAAAGTAAATATCACAATAAAAAAGAAATAATTTTAGCTGTTTATTAGTCAAATAGGTAGTCATTTGAAGTAGTGAATTGCAACAATAACTGGATGGACTTTCTTTAGATTTGGATTAGATAGTCTCTGAAATCATTTTAATCCTGATATTCTATGATTATCCCAATGTTATGTCAATAAAATTGTCTTCATATATTAAGGATGGTATTTTCATACAATACAATAACTATTATGTATTGGCTTTGTATAGAAAACAGCATGAGCTAGAGAGAGAACAGTTTTGATGAGACATAGTCACTTCCTTCAGGAATTATCAACCTAGCAAGTGGTAATATACCAACGAAAATATCACATAATGACATACATGTAAAGAGTGTTGATCAGAGGAGGCCCAGATCTGCATAACCAAAAAATGTTTCACTGATTAGTTTTCAAAAACTAGGACTGGAGAATTCTGGGAAGATGGCAGAGTAGGTCAGAAAATTCCAAGTTCATAAGATTTTCTCCTATAAAATAGATTAAATAGTGCCTCAGCATGAGCATAGAGTGGTAAAAATAAATAAGAGTAGGGTCAGAACAGGGTTCTCCATGGACAATTGGACAAGATCTGAAGAAAAATCCCAGGAAAAGGTTTGGTTCCTGTGAAGAGTAAACAACTCCAAACTAGGTCCTCTTAAACAACAAGTGGCAAGCCCTGAGTTTAACTGGGTTAGGAGGCTGCCTCAGCCCCAGCTACAGGAACTTTTAACCCCACCCCCACCCATGTATAGTGAGCAGAGTTGGGCATCTAAGCAGGGAAGATTGAGGGAACCTCTGCTGACAAGGAATGTCAGACACAGCTATGCTGTGGAAATGTGGCAGGGGAAGGGAGGTGGTGGTGGAGTAGTGGAGGTGAGGGGTGGGGCGTCAAGAAAGAACCACTACATGTTGGTGAGTGCAGAAGCAGTGGGATGCTGCTGGCTGTGAACACTTACAGGAGGCTGGAGGTCTTGGTTTTGGTTCCAGATGAAAGGGGAGAACTGAAGGGAGATCTGAGGCCAGAGGCAACATCACCCATAGACAAGGACTAGAAGTGATTACCAAAACTAAGCTACTACAAATAATAAAAAATAATGCACAGGCAAAGGAGAGAGAATCCAACCATAATAAGTTACTATGGGAATAGAGAAGACTGTGGTTCATCTTCAGAGAAGGGTACTGAAACAAAGAAACCCCCTTCTACCCCAAAAAGTAACATCAAATGGCATCAAATAGTGACCTGTCCAAAAAGAATTCATAGCACTAAAAAAAAAATAAAGAAAAATCCTAGAAAAAAAATATGAAAAGAGAGTCAACCAATTAGAATTGGTTAACTCTTAGAATCTTAAGAAAAAAAAAAGAAAAAAAAAACAACTCCTTGAAAATCAGAATTAGGAAAGGGAAAGAGAACAAAGTTATGTGAGATGAAGTAATAAAAAAAATATGAAGAATGAAAAAATAGAAGAGAATGAGAAACATCTCGTAAGAAAAAGAACTGATCTGGAGAACATACCAAGAAGAAAAAAACATAAGAATAATTGGACTACCTGAAAGTTATGATAAAAAAAGAATAATACAAGAAATAATTAAAGAAAATTGTACTGAAGCATTAGAAGAAGAGAGGAAAGTAGAAACAGAAAAAATACACTGATCACCCCCTGAAAGAGATCCTATCAGGAAAACCTACAGGAATATTATAGTCAAATTCTGAAACCTTCAACTAAAAGATAAAATATTGTGGCAGCTAGGTGGTGCACCGGCCCTAAAGTCATGAGGACTTGAGTTCATATCTGGCCTTAGACCAAATACTTGACACTTATTAGCTGTGTGACCCTGGGCAAGTCACTTAATCCCAATTGCCTTAAGAAAAATAAAAAATAAAATATTGTAAGCAACAAGAAAAATAAATAAATATGGCAGTGCCATAATTAGAATCACACAAGACCCAGAAGTGGCGACATTAAAAGACAACAGGTCTTGGAACATTACATATGGAAGAGCAAAAGAACTAGGGTTGTAGCTGAAAATACCATACCCAGCAAAACTAAGCATAATCCTGAATGAAAAAAGATGAACATTTAATGAATTGTCAGACTTTCAGGACTTTGTTAATAAAAAACAAAATAAAACATAAACCTTAACTTAATAGAAGATTTGACATACAAGACCAAAGAGAAAATATAAGATACAGACCAAACACTAATTACAAGGACTCAATAAGGACAGACTGTCTACTTTTCATGTATATAAAATGTAAAACATATGTCTAAAATTATTATTAGTAATTGGGTATTTCATAAAAAGATTGAGGTAAACTTGAGTATGATATGATTTTAAAGTATGATACAAATGAAGTGCAAGAGGAAGAACAAACACAGAGGAATTAGATGGGGGAGGAGGGCTGTTAGTTCTGGAAACCTTTCATTAGGAATGGATTCAAGAAGGAATAATACATATATATTTAGAAGAGGATAAAATCTTCTAAATTCAAAAGGAAATAATTAATGTAATGGGATAGGGAGGAAGGAGAGAATAAAGAAGGGACTGCTAGAGCAGAGGGTGAGGGAATAGGTTTAAGGGGGGTAGAGAAGGGGGTTTAGATGGGAGTGGGAGGATAAGGGAAGAATCCTTGGGAGGGGTAAGTTAAGTAATAGGAGGGCAAGGTAGTGTGTAGAAGTAAAGTAGAGGGTCAGGAAGGATAGAAAATAAGAGATATGCACAAACATAAAAACAAAGATCAGGATTAGAATTTGTTAGGGAAAGTATATGTCTTTATATGTATGTATGTGTATATATATATATATATACTTATGTGTGTATATCTATATTTATATCTATCTATAAATATATCTATACTTAGTTGTAGACTTCTGGGAGGGGGGAAAGGGGGAAAAAGAAGAAAGTAAAAAATGCATAGCAGAGAACAAAAGAAAACTTACAAGGAAGCAAAGATGGACAGCTCTCAACACAATGTGTAGTATTTATTATATAAGCCTTCTTGAAATGGAAATTTATTGCTATATAGTTTGAATCCTCTCTCACATTCTGCTGTATATAACATATTTTTCTTTTCTTGTTTTATGTTTAAGTTTTAATATTTAAGTTTATAATATGTTCTTTTTTCTTTTTTATTGTGTATTTAAGTTTTAGTATTCCAGTCTAAAATTTAAAAAAGACAAAAAAAAGTTACACAAGAGGACTTGGGAGAAACAAAATAGAGCTGCCCTCTGATGACTGGGTGACTGGGGTGAAGGAGATCAGATACTCATGGAAAGAGCTGCCCCTCCCCTATGATTACATAAAAATGAGCTGTAGAACAGTTTGTGCCTTTCCTATGTGATTTTTTTTACTTGCTTTTAATCTAGACCACCCATCAGGGTGTTGGTGGATGCGGATTTTTCTTGGCATTGCCACCCAGGAGCAGTGATAATATCTAACAAAATCTGTGTGGGTGTGTGTATACACACACATACACACATACACACACACCTATATACATGTATGTATACACAGATATATACATGTATATGTACATACATATATACATATACGTATAGTTGTGTATGTGTGTATGTGTGTGTATATGTATATATATGTAATTTCATTTGATCTGACCTTAATAAATAAAACGGGCATTTACATGTACATAGTAGAACACAAAGAAGATTTTACATGAAACCACAGATCTCTATTATGAGCAGCTTGTTTTTCTTTTTAAATATGTAATAAATTTAATCTGTAGTTTTCAAAGCTGTCCTCCTTGTCAGTGCTCATCTCTTCCCTTCCTTCTATTTCTTTTTTGCATTAAAAATGCTGCTTCAATGCATTTTTCCTTTCTCTGTCCTCTTTCCCTCCCTCCCTCCCTCCCTTCCTTCTTTCCTTCCCTCTCTACTTTCTCTCTTTCTCTTTCATCTCCCTTCCTTCCTCTTTCCCTCCTCCTTTTCTTTTCTTCCCTCCTTTTCCTCCCTCCTTCTCTCCCTTCCCTCTTTTTCATTTCCTCCCTCTTTTTGCTCACTTCACTTTATCATTCTTCCTCTTCCTCCCTCATTTTCTTCCCTGTTTCCCTCTCTCTCTTCCTTTTACACTCTCTCTTCCTTTAGTATTCCTTTCTATCCCCTTCCTCTCACACTTCTCTCTTTAATTTTCCCCCTACTGCATCTTTAGGCCTAGTCACCTCACCTTCTGACCTCTCCCATTGGGAAACAATTTTTTAAAAGGTCTTGTAACAAATATACATAAACAATCAAAGAAAACTCCCACAGTATGTCTGAAAATTCATGCCTTACTCTGTATCTGTAGTCCATTAGTGATGGTGATTTAAAAGAGAATCAAGTGCAATACTAACTAGGGGAATTTCTGTATTTCAAATCCCTGGCATCTTCTTTTACTTTGTTTTTTTCTGAACAAGGAGAGACTAGACATATTTTAGATAAACTTTCACAATTGTTGGTATTACCTTGTTGATAATTAGGAGAAATAGAATTCCTGAGTTCAAACATTTGGGCACCAAACCCCCTAGAGAGAGATTTCAATCAATCAATAAACATTTATCAAACACTTACTACATGCCAAGCACTGTGCTAAAGAGAGGCGAAAGATAGTTCCTGCCCTCAAATGGTTTATAAAGGGAGATGTTGTACAGTTGTCATGAGTCCTGTCTGACTCTTTGTAACTCCATTTGGGTTTTTCTTTTTTATTTTTTAGTCAATTGGGGTTAAGTGACTTGCCCAGGGTCACACAGCTAGTAAGTGTCAAGTGTTTGACCTGAGGCCGGATTTGAACTCAGGTCCTCCCGACTTTGGGGCCTGTGCTGTATCCACTGCACCCCATTTGGAGTTTTCTCATCTAGCTGCCCCCCATTTGGAGTTTTCTTGGCAAAGATGCTGGAGTGGTTTTCCATTTCCTTCTCCAGGTTATTTTCCATATGAGGAATCGAGGAAAATAGGGTTAAGCAACTTGCCCAGGGTCACACTGCCAATAAGAATCTAAGGCCAGATTTGACCTCATGAAGATGAGTCTTCTTGAATTCAGGCCCAGTATTCTATTCACTGTGCCACCTAGCTACCAAATGGGAGAAGCAACATACAAATATATGCAAAGTGAGCTACATACAGGATAAATAAGAAATAATTAACAGAAAAGACACTGAACTAAAGAGGGGTTGGGGAAGGCTTCCTGTAAAAGGTGGGTTTAAATTAATTCAAAAAGGAAGCCAGGGAGATCAGTGGTCAGAGCAGAGGAGGGAGAGCATTCTAGGCATGGGAAATAGCCAAAGAAAATGTCCGGAGCTGAGAGATGGAAAATTTTATTTGTGGAACAGCCACAGTGACCAGTGTCACTGGATCAAGGAGTCTTTAATAGGGAATAGATTGTAAGAAGATGGAAAAGATAGGAGGTGGTTAGGTTGTAAATGGCTTTGAGTGTCAAATAGTGCATTTTGTATTTAGTCCTAGAGACAATACGTAGTCATTGAAGTTTACTGAGTCGCGGGAAAACATGGTTGGATCTGTTGGCTAAATAGAGGATGAATTGGAGTGTGGAGAGACTGTAGGCATCTACACCCACCAGCAATTTATTGCAATAATTCAAGTGTAAGGTGATGAATGTGTGCACTAGAATGATGCCAGTATTAGAGGAGAAAAGGGGGTATATTCAAGAGGTTTTGCAAAGGTGAAATCAACAGTATTTGGCAATAGATTGGATATGAAGGGTGAGAGATAGTGACAAATCCAGGATGACTCTTAGGTTTTGAGCCTCTGAGACTAAGATGATAGTGTTGCCCTCTGCAGTAATAGGGAAGGTAGAAGGGTAGGAGGGTTTGGGAAAAAGATAATGAGTTCTGTTTTGGACACATTGAGTTTAAAATGACTATTACACATCATTTGAGATGACTGAAAGACAGTTGGTGATGCTAACTTGGAGGTCAGCAGAGAGTTTGGGGCAGGATAGGTAGATTTAAGAACCATCAGCATAGAGATGGTAATTAAATTCATGGGAACTGATGAGATCACCAAGTAAAGTAATATAGAGAGAAAAGTTCCCAGCATAGAATTCTGAGGCCTATAGTTAGAAAGCATGATCTAGAAGAGGATTTAGCAAAGGAGACAGAGAAGGAATCAGCAGATAGGTGGAAGAACCAGGAGAGAATGTTATCCCAAAAACCTAGAAAGAAGATAGTATCAAGGAGAAGAGAGTTATCAACAGCGTTAAGGGCTGTAGAGAGATTAAGGAGAATGAGAATATGATTTCTTTAATGATATTTTCTTATCAATATGTTCCTTAGACAAGGAAGAAAATCACCAATGTGGCCCTTGCAGCTAGAAAACTACACAAACATCAATAGTATGTGTGTGTGTGTGTGTGTGTGTGTGTGTGTGTGTGTGTGTGGACCTTCCCTACTACTGTTACAAGTTGCTTGAGCAGTGCATATTCAGGATTAATGGGCAGTGCTTATGCAATAGTCTACAAAGTGTCTGTCTTCCTTAGGGCAATCTAATGAACATTTTGAGGGCTTTATGTGCTCATGGACTCCTGTGACTCCTTTGCACTTATGTGTTTTCTTTGATGCATAAAATAAAGGCTTCCTCATACTCAATACCCATATTTTACATTGAATTTGATCGTGGGAGTTGAGGATCCTGCTATCCATATTTAGAGGAAACTTAGAAACAAGTTAAATTATATTTTGGAGATTTCCTAGTAATAAAACTGGGAAAAGGGTAAGAAAACAAAGTAAAGCCGTCCTATTTTGGATGAGGGTTCTAGGATCAGACCTAGTTTATATGAGTTCAGAGTTATTGAAAGACTCACAGCTACAGGTGACATAAAAATTTAAGAAATGGCCCCTGGTCTTAAAGAATGTAAATGCTAAAGAAATTATCTGCAGAATTCTTATTATGTTAATCTGAGCTCTAAATAGACTGTATGTTTCTGTTTTTTATCTGTAGCATTTCTGCCAGATTAATAGGATTTTTCAAGATGTTAATGGATTGATTTCAGCATAATTGTAACTATATTAATTCAGTGCAATTACCTCTCAGTAAAATTTAAATGAAGTTAAATTGGAGAAATTAGAAATATTTGAAATCTTTAACTGGAAGCCTGGAGGCATTGTAACTTTGTCTGTTCTCATTTCAAGGCTTCTTCAGTCTGTGAAATGCTGCAAGGACCTTTTTCTCAGTTTTGTGATTTACAAATGCTATCAGTACTTTTAGAAAGTGTATTCAATAGAAGTATGGGTGAGTGGGTGAGCTTCCAGGTTTTATACAAATATGCTCAATTGAAATATCCTATTACATAAGGATTCCTAGAATATCAAAATGTTAGATCCTTAGAAGAAAATGTTAGAGTATAGAACATCAGATTTTATAACTGAAAGGGATCCCTAAGAATGTTGGGACATAGACATAGAATTGGAGAGACATTAGAGTTCATGTAATATAACTCTCCCATTTTACCAATAAAGAAAATGAGACTTGAAGAAAACTTTTTAGTAGTAAAGTGAGAACTTGAATTCCATCTCTAATACTCCTTAAACTACAGCATTCTGCCTTCCTGGTTAATAGTAGATTCCTAGAGATTCCATGAGGAAGGTATTCTGAGGTTATTCTTAGGTTCCAGGGAAGATATCAAAAGATCCACACAATAGGCAACATTCTGCCCTGGAGGCCTAAATAATGGGCAGGGTAGGTTACCAAGGCAGCTAGGTTGCAGACTGAGTAGAATGCTGGACCTGGAGTCAGGAAGACCTAAATTCAGATCTAGCCTTTGACATTTACTAGATGCATGACCCTGGGCAAGTCACTAAACCTGTTTGCTCAACTGTAAAATGGGGGTAATAATAGCATGTGCCTCAAAGGGTTGTTGTCAGGATCAAATGAGTTAGCATTTTTAAAGAGCTTAGCCCAGTGCCTATCACCTGATAGGTATTTGATAAGTGGTTATTCATTTCCCCTTGTGCTCAGTGGTGAGACTATTTTCTGCTTAGGTTAGAAAGATGGAGAAGCTAACGCCACCTCTAAGTTCCAATGATTCCTAAGAAATTGATTTGGAGCTGAATCTTATGTCATGTTTAGGATTTGAATATGTTAAAAAGGAAGGATGGCATTCCAGGTAGGGGAATGTAGTGAGCAGAGGTAAAGAAGTAAAAAAAAAAAAATTTAAGACTTTTATGGGAGTCAATTAGTCAATAAGTCAGAGTTAAAACATGGATCTATGTATCAATGTAGTAAGAAGAATATCTGGAGAGAAAGGTTTGAGATAGATTGTATCCCAGACCAAGAAGTTTGAACCCTATCTTTTAATTATAAGGACATTTTTGAAAAAAGTGAGAGTCAGGTGAATAATTATAATTACTATTCTGTGGCTTTTCTCTGGTAAAATTTTGGTATTTATTTGGAAAATTATGGAACTGGTCAAGTGCAAATTATATAAATCCCATGAATGAAGACATCATGACTTTATTTCTAAATCTTTCACGTTCCCTAGGATTTTGTATACACTAATGACCTACAGATTTAATTAATGCCTGAATGAATGATGTTTTGTGAAGGAGGTGACTTTGAGTCAGCCATTATTTGAGGGCTGTCACATGAAAGCAGGATGTTCTTTTAGCTTCTGAGGGAAGAAGTAGGAGAACTGTGGAGAGATTTCAGCGAGGTAGATTCTAGATGAATGCAAGAAAAATAATGTCCTAACAATGAGAACAAGTCAAAAGCGGAACAGGCTGCCTCAAGAGGTACTGAGTTTCCAAACACTGAAGAGCTCCAAGCAGAGTCTGGCTGATCACTTATAAAAGGAGTTATTGGCTGAATTCCCATTGAGTTACGGATTTGACTAGCTGCTCTCTGAGGCCCCTTCCAGCTCTGAGAGTCTGTGATTCTTGGAGCATTCTGCACTGCCAAGCAGCGCCTCTAAGCTCAAGAAGAGACAATGAATGATACTTGGCTTCCATTTGTTCAGCTTCCTCAGTGAAGCCTTAACCGATCAAAATTTGTAAAGTACAATTTCCTTATTGTGTTTAAATCTAAGATCCTCTGCTGGCCCTGGATGTACCAACAAATGAAAGTTTCTGCTTTAAAAAAAAAGAGAAAGTTTAGCCTCTTAACACAAGGAAATAGTTTGAGGCTATGTTTTAATTAAAATGAATATCTGCGCTATCTTAATGTTATTGCCAGTTAAGTGTACCAGGGTGATTTAGAGTTCTATAACACAATTATACTCTGGTAATGAAGCTCTGCAGAATTATCCCTAGAATTTAGAATGCAGAGGGGAGCAGTAGCTCTCATTTGTAACCATGTTACGGCCTTTATTGTTACAGTACTTTCTGTTTTCTTCAAAGATTAACTCAATCGTATTTAAGTCTCTGCTTACATTAAAGAGAGATAGAGAATGGGCAAAGAGAGCGGTTTTACTGTCCCTGCAGCAGTTCTTAATGCTTGGTTCGGAAAAGGAAATAGCAGGGAAATTAAACTATAGCATTACCCCTGCTATTATTCTCTATCTCATCTTCCTGGCTATGTTACCCTCAGGCCAGGTCCCATTGCTTCTACTCATCTTTGATCAGAGAATTGCATGTATGTTTCACATGGGAGGATGTGGAAAGTGACCCAAGCATGACAAGAGGTTGAAGCATAAAGCAATGATCTCAGGCTGTATTAAGAGAGGCAGTGTTCAGAATGAGAAGGGTCACCATCCTACTGTACTCTTCCCTGGTCAGATCAAATCTACAGTATTTTATTTGGATCTTGAAATCATATTTTAGAGATGTACTGAATAGTTGGGAAGCTGTAGTATGGTCAGAGGAGGACTATCAGGATGGGGAGTGGAATGAATGTCATACAATTACAGGTACATTCAGACTATATCTCAAGTAATATCCTCAGTTCTGGATGCTGAATTTAGGAAAGACATTGGCAAGCTGGAGCACAACCAGAAGCTTGAAGTCAGGATGGTGACAGGGCTGAAAACTAAGGGTCATTTCCAATAGTAAGGATGCTTAGCCTAAAGAAAAAAAGAGGAAGGTGGGGTGGGGTTTTTGTGGTTTCCAATTATTTGAAGGGAAGTGATATGGAAAGGATTTTAGCCATGTTATATTTTTCCAAGGAGGAAATAATTCAGGTGATGCATGATAGTTGAAGAAAGGCTGATTTCCACTTATAATAATAATAATAATAGAAGTCCAAAACTACAGTAGGAGGTAGAGAGTTACCCATCACTGGTGGTCTTCCATTAGATATTGGATAACTACTTCTCAGGAATTTTGCAGAGGTAATTTTCTGTATACGTGTAAGCCATATTTAGACAATTTTTGCTGTCTCCGTTCTAGGAGTTGGAAATTCTGTGAAATAGTGAGGTATGTGCTATTTGTGGTGCTGAATAGGATCCCAGACCATTTGATTTAAAAAGTTGTGTGGCCCAATGGTTTAAAGTTCTACATGCAAAAATACATACTATGGATACAAAGGTAAATTAAATAGTCCCTACTTTCAAGGAACTTAGGCTGCACATTTTTTTTCCTAAATAGAATGGGTCATATTTGGGTTGGTCATATCCTAAGTGACATCACCAAAAGACAGCATCTGGGAACATTTGTGGCATAGAAAAAAGAGCAATAGATCTGGAGTCAGAGGACATCAAATATAGTCCCACTTCGCTCCTCACTGTAAGTGTGATCATGAATAATACACTTTATTTTATTGGGCCTCAGTTTCCTTATTTACTAAATAAGATAATCTCTAGGGTTTCATGCAGTCAGCTGAAACTCCTTACATCTTTTGGGAAAGGGTTGAAAGTTTAGGCTTCTCCAAAGTACACAAAACAGAAGCCTGAATGCTTGCTCAGGAAAAAGTTCTGTTTTTGAAGATGGGGTTCAAATTCTAATTTACTTTCCATACTTCAGTCTGTGGTATCAGTGGAAAGATCCCTGTATTCAGGAGATTTTTGCTGTAGTTTTGACTTTGTCCTTAATCATGTAACATTGACATATCACTTCCTCACTCTGGGCCTCAGTTTGTTCATCTATAAATTGAGGCAGTAATCATAGATGATTTCTAAGACTCTTTCCAGCTCCATGATCCTGTGTCCTGCTCAGTTTCTGTGTAATTTCCTATGTTGTTTCTTGAATGCTATCTCTTGAGCTCAGTCAGAGAAGCCTTCTGAACTACTTCCTGCATATTTGACCCTATTACAAATTCGAACTAGTCTTGTCTCAGACAGGGAAGATTTAAGAAGTCTTATGGCAATTGCTTGCTGGCTCTGCATCAATTCATTCTCACCACTGGTCTTTTTCTGATCTTAATATCCCAGTTCCTTAGAAACCAAGTCCCAGCCATGTCTTCCAGAGACTAAGTCTCTACCTTAGGCTCATAGGTTATTGGAATTTAGAACTGGAAGAGACCTTAGATATCAAATTGTTCAACCTTTTCATTTTATTTACAGTTAAAAAAGTTGAATCCTAGAAAGGTTAAGTGGCTTGCCATAAATATATCACAGAGCTAGATCCTCTAATTCCAAATTCAGTGCTATTTCTATTATATCATGATGGTAACTTGAATCATACCTTCAATAGTAAATGTGTTCCTTCCTTGTTTCCTAGTCTCCTAAAAAAAAAGAAAAAGAAAAAAATTACCAACAACAAAATAAGCATTTCTTGAGCACTTGCTATATGCCAGGCACTGTACTAAGTGTTTTAAAAATGTTATCTCATTTGATCCTTATCACAACCCTGGAAGGTAGGTGTTATTTTTATCTGTATTTTACAGCTGAGGAAATCGAGGAAGACAGCAGTTAAGTGATTTGTCCAGGGTCACAAGCTAGTAAATACCTGAAGCTGGATTTGAAATCCTCAATCACTGGGTCTCTAATTGGTGCCACAGACTTTACCCCCACCTGCAAGAGAGTTCCTTAGCTCAAAACCAGTTTATTTTCCTTATTGATTCATGAATACTTTTGGGGATGTTTCATTTTTTGTGAACATCTGTCTACCTTTGGAAGCGTGCACCAGTTTTCCACCTTTCTCCTGCTTGGATCATAGACTCAATTTGGTAATTTGGTTAATGTTATTCAGATGCTTACCTAACCTTTATCTCATGTGCTGTTTTAGTGTCCCAGACTCCATGTAATGTAACTATCATGTCCCTGCCTTTCAATGTGAAGGCTAACTGATCTTTGGCCTTAATCGTATGTTTGTATTTCTGGTCTTTGTCTGACTCTTTGAGTCTGCCAGAAATTTGGATCCATAATTTCCTTGGTTTGACCATCTGACATTGTACTCATGGATTTCACCTTCGGGTTTCACAGAATTACACCCAATGTATCAGCATATGCTAATGCAGATTTAAAAACACTGTTAAATCCACAAATAGGTCAACAATTTTTTGCCTTAGAATGGGTCATCAATCCATCAAATTTGCTCATCCACATTTACTTCTAGTTTCTATTTCCATGTGTTCAACTCTGAGCTAGTATGCATATACACACACTCAAAAAAAATGAAGGGATGTCTTTAAAAAAAAACAAAACTTTAAAAATAATGGCAAATGCTACACCTTATTTTATAGACCTCAGGAACATTGAGGAAAATAGACATAAAAAGGAACATGATAGAATGGATAGAGATCTGGAATGGGATTCAGGAATATAAAATATAGGATAGAAATTAGAAATTAATAAGACACGGGAATTACTCAATCTAACCCCCTCATTTTATATACAAAAAGGAAGTTCATAAAGGTTAAGCTTGGGTGCTACCTCCAGATCTGCCATCAACAAACTATGTGATCTTGGGAAGGTCAATTAATCTCTCTGGGTTTCAGTTTCCACAGTGTAATAATAATACCATAACATAACAGTAATTATATTGATAGTGAGTTACAAAACACTTTGTATATATTATCTCATTTCATCCTCATGACAACCAGTTGAGTTTTTAACATATTAACTGTGAATATTGTCATCCTTAATTTTAAGATGAGATAACTAAAGTCTGAAGAGATGACAAATTTTACCCAAAGTTACAGATTTAATAAACAGCAGATACAAGAGTATAACCTAGCACTTTCTACTTCATATCCAGCTTTCTTTCTACTATATCATACTAATTAGATAACCTCCAAGATTCTTTTTAGTATTAACAATCTACAGTTAACTCATTATCTATTCTATAACATACCTTTTTCAGAAGTTTTTGAAATGTTCTAAATAAACAAAAATATTAAATCTATATATTAATTTGAGTTCCCGAACCTGTTGTTGATAATAATAAAACTTGACATTGATGTAACACTCTAAGTTTTACAAAGTAACCTGTGAATTATGGATGGATCTAGACCTCTGATTTCATTAGTATAATAATTTTCCAATGAAGAAACTTCTTATTACAGAAACTTGGTAGAAAGTTCTACCATTGTAGGTTGGCACCAACTCCATACCTTATAGTTTTGGAGAGTTGCACAGGGTAATGAGAGTTTAAATGACTTGACCAGAGTCACACAGTATGTGTCAAAGAAAGGAATTGAACACAGGTTTTTATGACTTTGTGAAAATGGAGCAGACTCTCTAACCATGAGACTACCATGATGTTGCTTCTCTTTATTACACACACACACACACACACACACACACACACACGTATATATAGATATAAACACATATATGTGTGTATGTATAGATGCAGGTATATCTAGATCTACCTATCTATCTAGTTAGCTTAGGGCACATTATTTAGAGCATTGAACCTGGAGTCAGGAAAGAGCTGGTTGGAATACTGGAAATTATTTGCAAACTTCTACCAATTTTCCACCTTTCCCCTGTTTGTATCATAGATTCAATTTGGTACTTTTGTTAATATTGATTAGATACTTGGCTAACCTTGAGTTCAAATCCTGCCTCAGATACTGTCTGTGAGTTTGAGCAAATCACTTAACCTCTTTTTGCCTCCCTCAACTATAAAATGGAGATAATAGTAGTACCTATCTACTTGGCTTGTGAGGATCAAATGAGACAGTATTTGTAAAATACTTTGCACAGCAACTGGCACATTGTAGGCAGGCACTATGCAAATGAATTAGTAGTAGTAGTAGTAGTAGTAGTAGTAGTAGTAGTAATAGTAGTAATAGTAACAGTGACTATTATTATTATTGTTATCATCATCATCATCATCATCATTATTACATTCTCTCTATGACCAATTTTATCCTCACAGAAATCATAGTGTAGGTAGTACGAGTATCATGATTCCTTATTTTATAGATGGAGAAACTGAGGTTCATCAAGGTCAGGAGATTAAGTGATTTTTACAAAATCACAAAGTAGAGAGCAATAGAGCCAAAATTGAAAGCAATCTTCTGAGTTCATGTCTAGTGTTCTCTAGTGACCCTTCTCCTTATCAAGGCCAATCTCTTCACTAGTACCCTTGATACCATACACTACAGTGTCTCATTTCATCAATCATCCCTGATCATATCCATATATATATATATATATATATATACATATATATACATGTATATATGTATATATGTGTATATATATATATATTTTTTTCCCTCTCCCTAACTATTTGTTTCTTCTTTGCTGCTTACCTACAAACATACCCAGGTCTTCTTTATCCTAAAAAAAAATCTTACTTGACTCTGTCACCTAGATATCATTCTATATCTGTCCTATCTTTATAACCAATTTAGAAAAATCTGTGTACACTTGTTGCTTCTATATTTTCTACTCTGCTAATCTCTTAATCACTTGCAATATTATTTTAGGTCTACTTTAAGAGTACTGATGCTTTCTCAATTACTAAGTTGAATGGCTGATTCTTGGTCCTAATTTTTCTTAACTTTTCTATACTTGACACCATTAACTACCCCTCTTGTATACTTTCTCATTCCTGGGTTTTCCTGACACAGACCACATACACTTCCACCCTGAGTTCTCTCTCATCTCTTAAATTCTATGATTCTAGTTTTCCTCCAATATATCTGACCATTTCTTCTCAGACTCCTTTGTTGAGTAATCATCCATGTCCTATCCTCTATTTAAATATCTCTCTGATGATTCTTTCCTGGGCCCTTTTTTTTTAATCTTCATATTCTCTTCTGGAGATTCCATAATGATCATATCTATAAATATGTCTTCCTGATCTTTCCTTAATATCTTTCCTAAATTCTATCAACTGTGTCTTAGACATCTCCACCCAAATGTCCCATTAAAATCATTAACTCAGCATAGCCAAAATGGAATTCATTATCTTCCCCATTCTTTCCAGCTCATCCCTTCCACAAACTTACCTTTTGCTTTTGTAGGCACCACCACTTTCTCAGTTATCCATAATCAAAACCATAACTTCATGTTCAATTCTTACCTCTCTCCACCTCTGCATACAATTAATTGTTTCTTCATGTTCATTGTATTTCTACTACATCCTTTGAATCTGTCCTTTTCTTTCTGGGTAGATAAACACTACCCTAATTCAAGTCATTATCATCTGTTACCTAGACTATTGTAATAGTCTTCTAATTGGACACTTGACTTCTATGCTCTTCCTTCTCTCCAATCATCTCCCACACAGCTGCCAAAATAATCCCCCCTAAAGCACCATTCCCCAAGTCAGACAATAACCTATTGACCCTATAAAGAGTAGTCTCCATTGACTCTAGGATTACATACAAACTCCTCATCTTGACATTTAAAGACTTTCAGAACTGTATTTACCCTAACTTTATAGTGTATTGAACATTACCCTCCTTCATACATTGTGCATTCCATCCAAACTGGGCTACTTTCTCTCTCTTAAATTAGGCACTTCATCTTCTTATATGCCTTTAAATAGGCTATACTTCATGGCAGAAGTGTACATCCTCTTCACTTCCATTTCTTATCTTTCTAACCTTACTTCAAGATCCAGTCCTTGGAACATTGACTGTATGAAGAAATTTTTCCAAAGCTCCCTTAATTCTTAGTGCTCAATTCTGCTGCCTTAAGTAGTATTTTATATGTCTAAAGTATCTATTTCATGCTGTATACCTCCAAAAGAGTGTAAGTTCCTCAAGGGCAGGGACTTTTTTGTTTACTTATTTTAGCTTTAAATCCTCATTTCCTAGGGTAGTGCCTCATATGTAGTGTTAATTTTTTAACTTTGAATTGGATGGGAATGCAAATCCATAGAATATCTTTCCATTTTTATTTTTGCTGAAATAAAATAGATGGCAAGCTACTATTTGTATTGTAATATGCTTCTTTTCACATTCTCATTTGGGGAACACAATATTTGTCCCTTATTTTGTATGCTAGGTAATGTGTGATACTTGCTTACCTTAAATAAAGGTATTTTTCTAGTACTCATTCCTAGAACTCTTGAAGTCCTTGACACTAGGTGACAATGTCACAAAGTCATTGGAGTCTGGGGGTGCCGAACTATTTTCATGGAAAACAGAGTCCCTTGGAGGCCACACATTACACTTACAACTAGGATTGTAGAAAGCATCTCATTCAAGAAGCTGTCAATGGCATTATACAAACATGCGGTTCTGTGGGAGGAGGGATGTCATTATTTTCCTGAAGAAATCCCCATAGGTTCAAAAATGGGCACATTATAAACAAACAGAACATTAATGAATGGCCTCAAGGATCTACCCAACTTGGCAGGATTCTTCCCCTCTTAGATTCTTTCCCCCTTTCTACATCTCAAAATTGTTTCCCTTGTACTGATTCAAAGAAGGGTCCAGTCCAACTCATATTCTTAACTTTCCAACACATAAGACCAACTATTGTTCCAAGTTAGGAAAACAAATAAACAAATACAATAAAAACAAAAACAGATTAGTGAATTTCTCTCATTCACTCCCTCCTTTCTTAAACCTTCCATAGCATTTTTTTCTGACGCTTCTTATACATATTTTCCACAAACTGGCTTTGTAGTTATTCATATAGGTACCTTATTCTTATTTTTCTCTCACACTTTCCACCCTCCAACAAACTTAAAGTTCTTCGGGGCAGAGCCAAGATGGCGGAGGGAAAGCAGTGACTTGCTAGAGCTCTCCCCCAAACCCCTCCCAATACCTATAAAAAATGGCTCTAAACAAATTCTAAAGCAGCAGAACCCACAAAAACGCAGAGTTAAAACAAATTTCCAGCCAAAGACAGCCTGGATGGTTGATCAGAAAGGTATATCGCACCAAGTAGGGAGAGGAGTGCAGTTCGGCGTGGGCACACTGGCCACAGCAACCCTGCAGCAGGCCTCACAGGACTGAATCACAGGCAGCTGTGGTGGTTTCCAGACTTCTCAACCCATGAACACCAAAGACAACTTAGAAGGTCAGTGGGAAAAGTCTGTGACTACGGTGAGAGAAGGAGGGAGGTCTCAGCCACCCTGAGGACAGCGGCTGTCTTCTGAGCTTCTGGCCCACAGACTGAGGGGGAATCTAGTGGCTAATCAGAGGGGGATTGCAAGGATCACTTTACCAGGGCTGAGGCAGGAATCTCTTGCTTTGCCAGTGCTTGGATCTGGGTCACAGTTCTGAGGGTCAGTCCTGGGGTGAGGAGGAGTGCTGGTGTGGTGCAGCTTGTTGTGGCAGTGGAGAAGAAACACCTCACCCCTTATCATAGCACCTCTGAAGAACTAACACTTTTCAGGTCCCTAGAAGTACCTCTGAAAACAGCTGTACAAACCCCCGAAGCTTGGGACAGTACATTCTCCACATTGCAAACAGACTCTTACCTTAACAAAGAGTTTAAAACTCAAGTAATTGGTTGGGATCATGAGTATGCAGAGCAGAAAGAGTCAGACTGTATTATCTTACTTTGGTAACAAAGAAGATCAAAGCACACAACCAGAAGAGGACAACAAAGTCAAAGCTCCTACATCCAAAACTTCCAAGAAAAATATGAATCAGTCCCAGGCCTTGGAAGAGCTCAAAAGGGATTTTGAGAAGCAAGTAAGAGAAGTAGAGGAAAAACTGGGAAGAGAAATGAGAGTGATGCAAGAAAATCATGAAAAGCAAGTCAACAGCTTGCTAAAGGAGACCCAAAAAAATACTGAAGAAAATAACACCTTAAAAAATAGCCTAACCCAAATGGCAAAAGAGGTCCAAAAAGCCAATGAAGAGAAGAATGCCCTAAAAAGCACAATTGGACAAATGGAAAAGAAAGTACAAAAGATTACTGAAGAAAATACTTCCTTAAAAATTAGAATAGAGGAATTGAAAGCTAGTGACTTTATGAGAAATCAAGACACTGTAAAATGAATCCAAAAGAAATAAAAATTAAAAAACAATGTGAAATATCTCATTGGAAAAACAACTGACCTGGAAAATAGATCCAGTAGAGAGAATTTAAAAATTATTGGGCTATCTGAAAGCCATGATCAAAAAAAGAACCTAGACATCATCTTTCAAGAAATGATCAAGGAAAACTACCTTGATATTTTAGAATCAGAGGGCAAAATAGAAATGGAAAGAATCCACTGATCTCCTCCTGAAAGAGATCCCCAAAGGAAAACTCTTAGGAATATTGTAGCCAAATTCCAGAGTTCTCGGGTCAAGGAGAAAATATTACAAGCAGTAAGAAAGAAACAATTCAAGTATTGTGGAAACACAATCAGGATAACACAAGATTTAGCAGCTTCCACATTAAGGGACCAGAGGGCATGGAATATAATATTCTGGAGGGCGAAGGAGATAGGAGTACAACCAAGAATCACCTACCCAGCAAAACTGAGTATAATTCTTCAGGGGAAAAAATGGTTATTCAGTGAAACAGAGGACTTTCAAGCATTCTTGATGAAAAGATCAGAGCTGAATAGAAAATTTGACTTTCCAATACAAGACTCAAGTGGAACATGAAGAGGTAAACAGAAAGAGAAATCATAAGGGACTTAAGGTTGAACTGTTTACATTCTTGCATGGAAAGATGATATTTGTAACTCATGAGACCTTTGTCAGTATTAGGGTAGTTGGAGGAAAAAAAATTATATGTATGTATATAGATAGATAGATAGATAGATAGATAGATAGATAGATAGATAGATAGATAGATAGATGGATGGATGGAGAGATGGATAGAGGGCACAGGGCGAGTTGAAGATGAAGGGGTCTTATCTGGAGAATAAAATTAAGGGGTAAGAGAGGATTATACTAGGAGAAGGAAAAAGAGAAAGGTGGAATGGGGTAAATTACCTCACACAAAAAAAAAAAAACAGAAAAAAAGGCTCTTACAGTGGAGGGGAAACAGGGGAAGGTGAGAGGGAATGAGTGAATCTTATTCTCATAGGATTTGACTTAAGTAGGGAATAACATACACACTCAATTGGGTATGGAAATCTGTCTTACCCTACAGGAAAATATGAGGGGAAGGGGGCAAGAGAGTAGGGGGATGATAGAGAGGAGGGCAGATTGAGAAAGGGGGTAATCAGAAGCCAATACTTCTGAGGAGGGACAGAGTCTAAAGAAAGAATAGAATAAATGGGGGGGTGGCATAGGATTAAGGGAAATAGGGTTAGTTTTTCACAGCATGTCTACTATGGAAGTGTTTTGCATAACTGCATGTATATAGCCTATATTGAGTTGCTTGCCTTTTCAATGAGGGTGGGTGGGGAGGGAGGAAGGGAGAATATTTGGAACCCAAAGTTTTAAAAACACATGTTTAAAAAAATGTTTTCAGAAGCAACTGGGAAATAAGAAATACAGGAAATGGGGTACAGAAATCTATTCTGCCCTACAGGAAAATAGAAGGGGAAGGGGGGAGAGATAGCAGGTAAAGCAGACTAGGGGAAGGAGTATTTAGAATGCATGCCATCTTGGGGTAGGGGGAGAGGTGAGATGGGGTGAAAATTTGGAACTCAAAATCTTGTGGAAGTAAATGTTGAAAACTAAAAACAAAAATTAAAATTAAAATGAAATAAAATAAAAAAATGAAAAAAAAAACTTAAAGTTCCTCTAGGATACCTACTATGGTGTAGTAGAAATGGTACTGGACTTAAAGTCAGAAGACCTGGGCTCTAGTCAAGTACTACCATTTCTATTTAATAGAAGTCTGCTATCAGAAAAGTTACTTTACTTTTGTGGCTCAGTTAGCTCTCTGGCTCTATAAATTCTTGGTCACAAAGTTATTAGCCAGACAATAAACCATTTATTAAATTCACTTTAGGTGCTAGGCACCATGGTAAGTACAAGGGATATAAAGAAAGGCAAAAACACTGTCCCTGTCATCAAGAAACTCATATTCCAATGAGGTCACACTATGTAAATAACTACGTATACATAAGATATATTGTTGCTTTCTTTGTTTTCAGAGAGGACCAATGACATCATGGGGTGATATCATGACTTGCACATGAACTGGGTTTAAGTGAGTCAGAATTGCACAAAGTTGTCATCTTCATTCTCTCTTCCTGAGTCACTGAAGTCCAGTGGCAGGACAAAAGTCATGGTGATTGATAATGGCCCAGGGTGCAGTGGATGACCTTGGTGTCTTTAATGCCTGACCAAGCTCTAAGTGCTCCACAATACCTGCTTTAGCCTTCATTGTCATTGGAACAAATGGTTCTCATCTGTCCATTCCACCAGGGGAAATCTTCACATGCTTGAGTAGACATCCCCCTAACTTATTGACAGTTGTGAGACTTGTTGGTTACCCTCAACCAGGTTTAACCTTTCTGCTCACATGGTTTATTCGTGTGTGGCCCCTGTGCATGCTACAGCTTCTTGGAACCATAGGTGAAAGTTGGGCGAATCAGGGAGACACCAGAGGTAGATGAGCAGTCCTGAAAATGGTACTAGTACTCCTGAACACCCCAAAAAACCCTATAAGATATATGCAGAATAGATGGAAGATAATTTCTGAAGAAAGGTACTGTGTGTGTGTTTAGGAGTCTCCCTAAGAAGGTATGATGTGAACAAAGTTTTTAAGGAAGCCAGAAAATGTAAGACAATGCTCCTTCCTAGGGTATAAACCATGATCAGTTCACCACTTCTTATCATATGTCACTCTTGTCACATCCTCCCATAAATATTCCTTGGAAGTCCAACCAAAATACTGGGCACTTCTTTTATTTAAATTTTATGAATACCAATATACACACTGGCTATCATTCACTCTTACTTATTGCCCTCCCCTCCTTTTTTCCCCAGACAAATAAGTGTCTAGTTATGTCTCTTCCATCTTGTATGTATGAAGTTGATTTTTGAATTGACAGTTAAGACTTAAAATTTATCACTCTGAAATTTTACTTGATTCAACCTAATGTTGCATCTTGTCAAGATCTTTTTGAAACCTAATTCGGTCACACATTGTTTTAGTTATCCTTCCCAACTTTGCATCATCTGTAAATTTCATACACATGCTGTATTTTTTTTCTTTATTTAAAGTACTGACAAAATATTAAATAGTGGTCTTTCCCAAGCACACATCACCACAGAATAATATAAGATACTTCCTTCAATTTTTACAGAATTTCAGTGTTAGAAAAGGCCCCAGGGGCCATTTAGCTTAACCAAGAAGAACAAAAATACCCTCTACAACATAGCAACAAATGGTCATATAGTCCTTTATTTGTGACCTCCACAAAGGTAAAAATGCACAATCTTCTGAGAAAACTTATTCCACTTTGGATAGCTCAAAGTTTTAGAAAATTTTCCTTTACGTTAAGCTTAAATCTGAGTTTTGAAGAACTTTAACCTAATGCTCTGAGACCAAACAGAACAAGTCTAGTCTCTCTTCCAGATCTTGAACCCCACCCTTAATCTTCTAATATATATGTTAAATATCTGTAGTTCTTCCAAGCAATCCTCATGTGGGAGTAATTCAAGGCTCCTCGCCAACCTGATTGCATTTCTCTGGTGCTCCTTAGCTTATCAATATCCTTCTTGAAAGTGCTGTTCAGAGGGGCAGCTGGGCAGCACAGTAGATAGAGCACTGACCTTACCTTGCTAAAAAAAAAAAAAAAGGTGTTCAGAACTAAACGGTACTTGATATGTGGCCTGACTTGTGCAAATTACAGTAGAATGATTGCTCATTCCTGGAAGATATGTGTCCTTCATTCTGTCTAATATCGCATTAGCTTTTTTGGCTGTATTTTTGTTAAGGTCTGGGTTGGACCAAATGGCCACTGCTTACTCAAAAATTCTATAAAAATAGAAAGAATTCCATGAATCCATTGACTAAAATTAAGGTTGCAGTCTACTAAATTTTTGAGATACTTTTCAGACAAATTTATGTTTATTTATCTTGTACTAGTGAAAATATTTTTAAACCAAGTATACGACTGATTTATTCTCATTAAATTTCTTCAGATTAGATTCAACCCAATACACTAGGCCTGGGGTGAGGAAACTGCAACCTGAAGGCCACATGTGACTGTTTAGGTCCTCAAGTGAGGCCCTTTGACTAAATCCAAACTTCAAAGAACAAATCCCCTTAATAAAAGGATTTGTTCTGCAAAACCTGGGCTCAGTCAAAAGGCTGCACCCAAGAACCTAGAGGACCACATGTAGACTCAAGGCTGTAGTTTCCCCACCTCTGGACTAGGCTGTCAAGATCTTTTTGAATCATGAGTCTGTCATCCATTGCTTTGACTATAACTTCTAGCTTTGTGTCATTAGAGAAATTGATGAGGGCATTATGAGTGTTTCCTAGTCATTGATAAAAATTAAACACACACATACACACACATGCACATGCACACATACCCCACACACATGCATGTGTGCACAACATAATTCCTTTTGGTTTTCCACTCTTCTAAATTGACATATCACCATTTGTGACTACTGTTTGGATCTGGCAATTCAACCATTCCTGAAATAATCTAATTGTACTATCTTCAAGTCAATATTATTCCATTTTTCTCACAAAAATAATATTGAAAGAAGCTATAAAATTCTTTGCTCAAATCTCTTTAGTATTACATTCTAGAATTTTGTTAGTAAAGTCAAGCTCATCAGCCTATATTTTGCTAATTCCATCATCATCATTATGTTGTGTTGTTCTCTTGCTCCTCTTTCTTCTCCTCCTTCTCCTCCTTCTCTTTCTTCTTCTTCTTCTTCTTCTTCTTCCTCTTCTTCTTCTTCTTCTTCTTCTTCTTCTTCTTCTTCTTCTTCTTCTTCTTCTTCTTCTTCTTCTTCTTCTTCTTCTTCTTCTTCTACCTAAAGATATCTGTTTCTCCAATCATCTATATGTTCATCCTGCATTCTCTGCCATTTCAAGTCCTTCTTTTGGGGATGTTATTATTCAAGTTGATTTCCCTTAGAACACCCTGATCTTCCAGTTTGATAACTTTCCTAAGCCCTCTGACCTGAATCCATCTCCATTCTACTTTAGCCACACACAGCCCTGGTCCAGATCACTTCACTAGAGAATTCTTTCTATTTTTACAGAATTTTAAACTAAAAACTGGCTATTTTGTCCAACCCAGACCTTAACAAAAACACAGCTAAAAAAGTTAATGCAATATTAGGCAGAATTAAGGACACATATCTTCCAGGAATGAAGCAATCATTTTACTGTAATCTGCAGTAGTCAGGCCACATATCAAGTACTATTTAGTTCTGAACACTTTTTTTTTTTTAGCAAGGTAGTCAGATTAAGTAACTTGCCTAGGGTCACACAGCTAGTGAGTATCATATGTCTGAGGTCAGATTTGAACTCAGGTCCTCCTGACTCTAAGGCCAGTGCTCTATCCACTCTGCCACCTAGTTGCCCCTCTGAACACCACTTTTAAGAAGGACATTGATAATTTAAGGAGCACCAGAGAAAGTCAATCAGGTTGGGAAGGAGCCTTGAATTACTCCCACATAAGGATCATCTCTGATCTTGTTCTTCCATTCTCAGTATCCAATTTTTCCTAAATCTAATATTTGTCTTTTGGTTCCTTCATCCTTCCCTGGTCTTCAAGTTCATTATCCCTATTCTGGCTTGAGTTCCCTTAATCAACCAACCAAAAAGTATTAAGCCTCTATTATGTGTCAGGCATTGTATTATATGATGAGGATACAAGTGCAAAAATGAGACAATCCTTGCAAATAACATATTATAATAAAAGACACATACAGACATACATACATACATATACATATACAGCACAAATGTAAAATTAATAAATACAAAGTAATTAAATTTAAGGTAATTCAAATAGAAGGAACCAGAAATTAGCTGGAGAATTAGGAAAGACTTCCTAGACAAGTTGCTGCTTCTGCTGTATTTTTAAGGAAGAAAGGGATTCTGAAGCAGAAGTAAGAAGGGAGTGTATTCCAGGCCTGGGGAACGTACAGATCAAAACCATAGTTACAGGAAATAATGTGTCCTATGGGGGGCAGACAGTATAGGGCAATTTGGTTTGATTGTGGAGTACAGTATGGGGACTACTATTCAATGAAGCTAGAAAGGTAAGTTGGGCCAGTTTGTATAGGTCTTTAAAAGCTAAACGGAGGTGTTTACATTTTTTCCTAGAGATAATGGTAAGCCCCTGAAGTTGGTTGAGTAGGGGATTCACATGGTCAGATCTGTGTTTAAAGAATTTCTTTTTCTTCATTATATAGGATGGACTGGAGTGGGGAGAGACTTGATTGAGGGAAAGCAAATAAGCTTTTGCTACAATCAGTGAAAGAGGTGAGGAAGGACTGAACTAAAGTGATAGGAAACCCTGCCACTCCTTCAGGCTGTAATCTGACCATGTGGTTTCCATACTTAATCAACTCCAATGACTTCCTGTCACCTCAGCAACAAAATGTAAACTCCTCTGTTTAGTTTATAAGGCCCTACATAGCCTTATTCCAATCTATCTTTCTACTACCCATTACTCTCTCTCTCTCTGTCTCTCTCTCTCTCTCTGTCTCTCTTTCTCCTCTCTCTCTCTCATACACACACAGATCAATTGTTCTATTTTCTTTTCTTCAGATGCAACATCACAACATTAACCTCCCATCTCTGTGCCTTTGGCCTGGCCACCCCACATACTTGGAATGTACTCTCTCTACCTCTGCCTCATAAAGTCTCTCTTTTCATCTAAGATTAAAGCACCATTTTTTTTTACATGAAAACTTTCCTAATTCCCCCAATTGCTAAATCCTCCCTCCTGAACCACCTTGTATTTAACTTCAATTGTATTTATTCACTTTATGTGTATGTGGTATACACACACACACACACACACACACATATATATATATGTGTATATATATATATATATATATGTGTTGATCTATCCCATCAGTCAGTCAATAAATATTTATTATGTACCTACTATGTTCCAGGCACTGTGCTAAGTGTTGGGCATACAAAGAAAGATAAAATACAGTTCCTGCTCTTGAGGAAATCACATTCCAATGCAAGAGGTAACCTGCAAAAAAAAATACAAAAGCTGTATAGGAAAATTTGGAAATAATTAACAGAGGTAAGGGACGAGAATTAAGAGGGATTGGGAAAGGCTTTCTGTAGATGGGATTTTAGCTGGGACTTGAAGGAAGCCAAGGAAGTCAGAAAGCAGAGATGAGAAGGGAGAACATTCCTGGCATTGAGCACAGCCAATAAAAATGCCCAGTTAGGAGATGGGATGCAAGCTCTTTGTGAACAGGGATTGTTTCATTCTTCAGATTGCATTCTCAGGACCTGTTACATTGCCTGGTACATAGTAGCTACTTAATTAACTCTTGTTGATTTATTTTATATCTCTCCTTTCATTACTAAACTTCTTTAAAAAAAAAAAAGAAATGGTCCACATGGATGATTTGATCTTTTACTCCTCAACTCCTTGTCACCTGGCTCCCTGTCAGAGAACTCTTTAAACTACTCCTTATAGAGGCATCAGTGACCCTTTAATTGCCAACTCTTATTTTGACCTTTTCCCTCCAGTCTCCTATTCTGTTTCCCTCTCATTCCATTTTACCCCACACCTGATTTCTTCTACCTAAATATCTTTACTTCGCACTCTTTTTATCTACTTGTACTAATAGAAACTTGGTTCTCTCCAACAGACACTGGATCACTGTATACTCAGACAGTATACTCATACAACAAGATCTTGATGTTGTTGTAACCCACATCCTTTCCCTCTTGTTTATCTTTTCTTTCTCTTTAATTTTTAGTCTCTTCTTATTCAATGTCTATATTTGTTTGTCTACAAACCTACCCAGATATTTCTCTTCACTTGATCCTACCACCCCTTCAAGCTATCATTCTGTCTAATCCTTTTCTCAGCCAAACTCATACAAAAAAAAGCATATTTGTGCCTTACTTCTATTCCTTTCCTCTCATTCACTTCTAAACCCTGTGCAATATGTCTTCCAATCTGCCCATTCAACTAAACATTTTCTTTAAAAGTCTACTAGATCTCTCAATTGCTTTTCTAAGGTTTTTTTTTTCCTTTTTTGACTTCTCAGCAGCATGATAAAAGTATCCAGGATTTGGGGATGGTCAATTCATGCTATTGACCACCCCAACATTATGAATACTTTTATTATCCATGCACTTTTATTTTGATTCTTTTATTGCCTTTATGGTCTCATATATTCCAATATGTGCAGTCATGATCTTCACACAGATGACTCCCAAACTGATGAAACCAGGCCTAACCTCTCTCTACCACTACCACCACCACTGCCACCCCACCATGAAGATCCAATGTTTTCTAATGGCTATAACTCCAGGGTCATGAACACCTGGATTAAAGTCCCGCCTACGGTACATGCTGACTGTGTGCAACTGGGTGCATCCCTTATCCTCTCAGTGATCCTAGGAATCCCTCTCAAGATTCCACCTGTGTGACTCTCACTCTATGTCTCCCTTGCTGGATCATCATCATTGTCCTCTACTCTAACTGTGAGTGTTCTGTGCAAAGTAGTATGCTAAAGCCAGCTCAACCAAGCTTTCAAGAACCCATCTTTAAAATTTCAGTGAAGGGGCAACTAGTTGGCACAGTGGATAGAACACCGGCCCTGGATTCTGGAGGACCTGAGTTCAAATCTGGCCTCAGACATATAACACTTACTAGCTGTGTGACCCTGGGCAAGTCACTTAACCTCACTGCCTAGCCAAAAAGAAAAAAAAATTCAGTGTGATCACTTATACCTCACAAATCAGCAAACATTACAAATTAGAGACTGATTTATTGTTTTGCTAGTTTTATCATTATATGTCTAGACTTAAGAAAATGATGGAAAAATGTTAGTGCAGATTAAACTTGAAAGTGTATTGTATGTGTGTGTTTCAGAGATTCAGTTGTTAAAAATTTACGAAAACTTCCCATCTGCAAAGGCTCTGTCTTAGTCCCTCTTTTCTTCTATCTCTATATGCTTTTTTTTAACTTATTATTTTTTGTCCATTAATTTATTTATTTTTAGTTTTTAACATTCACTTCCACAAGATTTTGAGTTCCAAATTTTCTCTCCATCTTGTTCTTCCCAGGACAGTGTGCATTTTGAATACCCTTTCCCTTAATCTGCCCTCCCTTCTATCTCCCCTCCCACCTTCTCTTATTGCTTTCCTCTTTTATTTTCCTGTAGGGCAGGATAGATGTCTATACCACATTGCCTGTGTATCTTATTTCACAGTTGCATTTGTTTTTAAAACTTTGGGTTCCAAGTTTTCTCCCTTCCTCCCTCCCCACCCACCTCACTGAGAAGGCAAGCAACTCAATACAGGTCATACTTGTGTAGTCATGCAAAACACTTCCATAGTAGTCATGCTGTGGAAAACTAACTATAATTCCCTTCATTCTATCCCACCCCCTTTTATTCTATTCTATCTTTTGACCCTCTCCCTCCTCAGAAGTATTAGCTTTTGATTACCCCCTCCTCCAATCTGCCCTCCCCTCTATCATCCCCCCCACTCTCTTATCTCCTTCCCCCCTATTTTCCTTTAGTGTAAGATAGCTTTCTATACTCAATTGAGTGTGTATGTTATTCCCTCCTTAAGCCAAATCCAATGAGAATAAGATTCACTCATTCCCTCTCACCTTTTGCCACTTCCCCTCCACTGTAAAAGTCTTTCCTTGTCTTTTTTATGTGAGATAATTTACCCCATTCTTCCTCTTCCTTTCTCTTTCTCACAGTATAATCCTCTCCAGGGGATTAATTTTATTCTCCAGATATCACCCGTTCATCTTCAACTCACCCTATGCCCCCTATCTCCCCATCTATCTATATGTATAATTTTTTCCCCTCCAACTACCCTATTACTGATGAAGGTCTCGTAAGTTACAAATATCATCTTTCTATGTAGGAATGTAAATAGTTGAATCTTAACAAGTCCCTTATGATTTTTCTCTCCTGTTTACCTCTTCATGCTTCTCTTGAGTCTTATATTTGAAAGTAGAATTTTCTATTCAGCTCTGGTCTTTTCATCAAGAGTTCTTGAAAGTCCTCTATTTCACTGAATGTCCATTTACCCCTGAAGGATTATACTCGGTTTTGCTGGGAAGGTGATTCTTGGCTGTAATCCTATATCCTTTGCCCTCTGGAATATCATATTCCAAGCCCTCTGGTCCCTTAATGTAGAAACTGCTAAATCTTGTGTTATCCTGATTGTGTTTCCACAATACTTGAATTGTTTCTTTCTGGCTGCTTGCAATATTTTCTCCTTGACCTGGGAACTCTGGAATTTGGCTACAATATTCCTAGGAGTTTTCCTTTGGGGAATCTCTTTCAGGAGGTGATTGATAGATTCTTTCAATTTTTATTTGACCCTCTGGTTGTAGAATATCAGGGCAGTTTTCCTTGATAATTTCTTAAAAGATGATGTCTAGGCTCTTTTTTGATCATGGCTTTCAGATAGTTCAATTATTTTTAAATTATCTCTCCAGATTTTATTTTCCAGGTCAGTTGTTTTTCCAAGGAGATATTTCATATTGTCTTCTATTTTTTTTTCATTCTTTTGGTTTTGTTTTACAATGTCTCAATTTCTCATGAAGTCACTAGCTCCTAGTTGCTCCACCCTAATTTTTAAGGAAGTATTTTTTTCAGTGAGCTTTTGGACTTCCTTTTCCATTTGGCCAATTCTAATTTTTTAAGGCATTCTTCTCCTCATTGACTTTTTGGACCTCTTTTATCATCTGGGTTAGTCTATTTTTAAGGTGCTATTTTCTTCAATATTTTTGGGGGTCTCCTTTAGCAAGCTGTTGAGTTGTTTTTCATGGTTTTCTTGCATCACTCTCATTTCTCTTCCCAGTTTTTCTTCTACTTCTCTTACTTACTTCTCAAAATCTTTTGAGCTCTTCCATGGCCTGGGACTGATTCATATTTTTCTAGGAGACTTTGGATGTAGGAGCTTTGACTTTATTGTCTTCTTCTTGTTGTATGCTTTGATCTTCTTTGTCACCAAAGAAAGATTCTATGGTCTGACTTTTTTGCACCTTTGTTTGCCCATGATCCCAGCCAATTATTTGAGTTTTAAACTCTTTGTTAAGGTAGGGCTCTGCTTCCAGTGTGGAGAATGTATTGTCCCAAGCTTTGGGGGTTTTGTGCAGCTATTTTTCAGAGATACTTCTAGGGACCTGTAAGTTTTTAGTTTTTCCAAGGTGGTATGATTAAAGGCAAGTTGTTTACTCCCTCCCTGGCCTGTGCTCTGGTCTATGAGTAACCATAAGCACTGTTTTCTGCCTTGGAACTGTGAGGAGGATTCCCTCTCCACTAAGGCACAAGCTCCACCACACCAGCACTGTGACCTGCCTCCAAGCACAGGCAAAGCAAGAGAATCCTGCCTCAGTACCAGCAAAGAGATCCCTGCAATCCACCTCTGATCAGCCATTAGATTCCCTCTCAGCATGTGGGCCAGAAGCTCAGGAAGCATCTGCCGCCCTGGGGCTGCACCAGGACTAGGGCTGGGACCGAGCTTCTCTCTCATGTGGTCACAGATTTTTCCTACTGACCTTCTAAGTTGTCTTTGGCATTCCTGGGTTGAGAAGCCTGGAAACCACCATAGCTGCCCATGATTCAGTCCCCTGAGGCCTGCTCTAGGTTCGCTGAGGCCTGTTTTCCCTGTGTTCCCACACTGAACTGCATTTCTCTCCCAGCCTGGCCCGATTCACCTTTCTAATCAACCACGCAGGTTGTCATGGGCTGGAAATTTGTTTCACTCTGTCTTTTTGTGGGTTCTGCTCCTCTAGAATTTGTTTAGAGCCATTTTTTACAGGTATTTGGAGGGGTTTGGGGGAGAACTCAAGCATGTTATTGCTTTAACTCTGCCATCTTAGCTTCACCCTATATGCTCTTTTTTTCAGTCATCTTATTAGCACCTAAAGATTAAATTACCATCTCCATTCAGATATCACCCAAGTCAAGTCATGTGTATTATGCACCTACTGTATTCCAGGTACTCTGCTAAGTACCCAAGAGTATTTTAAGCTTTAGGCCCAACTATCTGCCAGACATCTCTATTTGGTTGTTCCATTGGCATCTCAAATGCAATTCAAAATGGACCTCATCCCTTCTCTCTTTTGATTTATACAGATATTATTAATGTGACCTTGGGCAAGTCACAATTCTAAGGGTATTAGTTTCCTTAAACGGACAATGAAAGCTATTGTACTCAAAGATCCTCCCCAAGACTCTTCCATCTTTCCACTATCCTATGGTATAAACTATTCTATTTCTTTCAAGGAAGTACCACCCTTCTATTTAGCCAGGTTTCTAACTCTGGTGTAGTCCTTGATTACTTCCTTTCCCTCACTCCGTACATAATCAATTGCATGAGGTATATGGGATGTTAAGAGGAGGACTAGCACCTCTGGTGTGAGGGCTTATTGGACTCTTTTCAGGGCTGCTTATCCATGTTTGGTTTCTACCTGGCACTCAACTCCTACCTGTGTCTGTAAGAAGCTGTAGTATATACAGTGACCACACCCTGGTAAACTGTCTCAGCAGATGAGCTAAACCAGGTTGAGGGTAACTGACAAGCCTCAAACCTGTTAGTGAGTTAAGGGGATGTCTACCCCAAGCATATGAAGACTTCTCCCAGTGGAATGAGTGGATGAGAACTATTTGTTCCAATGGCCATGAAGGTGTCAGAAGCAGGCACTACGGAGTGCTTAGAGCTTGGTCAGGCATCAAAGATGCCAAGGTCATCCACTGTATCCTCAGCCATCATCAGTCATCCTGACTTTTGTCTTGCCACTGGATGATTCAGGAAGAGAGAGTGAGGCTGATAATGTTATGCAAATCTGCCTCACTTAAATCCAATTCACACACAAGTCAAGATATCACCCTGTGATATCACTCTTCTGCTTCAAAAATGAAGGACAAAAAAAAAACAACACAATCATTTGGTAAATCTTATTGTTCCTTTTCCAACAACATTTCATGCACATATCATAGTTCAGGTCCATGTCACGTTTTCCCTGAATTATTGCAATATGCAAATATTCCTATATGATCTCTCTCTTTCTAGTATATGTCCTCTCCAATCTACTTTCCACACATATGCCAAATAACCCTATTCCTAAAACATATCTGATCATATCATTCCTGTACTCAAAAAACTTCAGTAGTTTCATGTTGGCCCTAGGAAAAATATATCTTAGTTGGTCTTTTGAAGCTTCTCATAATCTGGCTCCCACTTTCCCTTCTAGGCTGCATATTGTATTGTTGTTCAGTTTTGTCTGGCTCTTGTATGTCCCCATAGACTTTTGTTAATGGGGTTTTCTTAGCAAAATACTAGAATGGTTTGCCATTTCCTTCTCCAGTGTGTTTCCATTTTACAAATGAGGAACTAAAGCAAACAGGGGTTAAATTACTTGATCAGAGTTACACAGCTAGCAAGTGCATCAGGATGGATTTGAACTCAGATCTTCTTTACTCTAGACCTGGTGCTCTACCCACTTAGTCATACCAGAATTTTATTTTTCATTACTCACCCTCATTCACTCTATATTCCAGTCAAACTGACCCAAACTTCATGTGCTTTTTCCTGTCCTAGTGTCTTTGTACAAGAGGTTTCCATTCCTGAAATGCTCTCCCTCCTTTATTTTGTCTCTTATAATCACTACTGTCCTTCAACATAGAGCTTCAGTGCTACATCCTACTCAAAACCTATCCTAACCCTTTTCTGTGTGTTTTTTTAAATTTTTAAATTTTATTTTTTAGTCTCAAGTGTCTAGCATAGTGCTTCATTTGTAGATAGCGCATGCTTAGTAAATGTTTGGGGCAGCTAGGTGATGCAATGGATAGCATGCTGGGCCTGAAGTCAGGAAGACTCATCTTCCTGAATTCAAATCTGGCCTCAGACACTTTCTAACTGTGTGACTCTTGACAAGTCATTTAACTCTGTTTGCCTCAGTTCCTCATCTTTAAAATGAGCTGGAGAAAGACAAGTATCTTTGATACCAGTATCAAACCTTTGCAGTATCTTTGTCAAGAAAACTCCAAATGAGATTGTAAAGGGTCAAACATGACAGAAACAACTAAGCAAAAATAACAGCAACAATAAATGCTTGTTGAATTTGAATTCTGACTTCTTGGGAACATTTAAATCTCTTCACCAACCCCATTTCATGGAAACTTTCTCTTGCTTTGGATACCATGGCACTGGTCTCTCCTTATTCCCTTCCTATCTACCTGACCATTCCTTGTAGATTTCCTTCCTTGGTATATATTCTTCCTCCTGTCCCACTATATTGGGTGTCCCAAAAGGCTCTGTCTCAACCCTCTCCCCTTTTAAATATCCAGTATGACTTACCTTGATGTTTTAATGCAAGAATTCTTGACTTTTTTGTGTTATGAACCACTGTGGCATTAGGTTGAAGCCCTCAGACCCCATCTCAATTTTATTTTTGATAATTCATAATTGAAGTTAGAAGTGAAAATAAAGATGTATTTTTCCCATCCGAATTCACAGTCCCTCCTCCAAAATCTTTTCATGGAGCCCTTGGGGATTTGTGGACCCCTGGTTAAGAACTCCTGATCAAATATGTTCCCATTGGTTCAGTTCTCATCTCTCCATAGGTGACTATAACATCTATATATTAAACCTTTATCTTTCCCCTCCCCCACAAAAAGACATTATGACATAGGGGAGAGACAAGAAGACTTGAGTTCAAGTCTTTTCCCTGACATTTACTAGCTCTCTGATCCTGGGCTAGTCAATTAATCCCTAAGTGCCTCAAGCAGCTTTTACAAATTCTAAGTAGTAAAAAAGATACTGGCTTTCATTTGGTGAAAAGAATCAATTTACTGGGAGTTCCCTATACCAATGAAGTAATAAGTCTGTTCCAAATCAATCTCTCCTCAAAGCTTCAATACAACATCTCTAACTGCTTTGTCCCCTATTTCAACCAGGATATCCTGTCAGTGTTTCAAATATAACTCATTCCAAACTGAACTCATCATCTTCCCTGCAATGGCTATCCATTCTCCCATCTTCCTTCTCTCACCATCCCGACCACCATCTTCTTGGTTACACACATTCATAATCTAAGTCATCTTTGTATCTCTTCTGTCACCTTAACTCCCATGTAGAATCATTTGTAACATCCTGTCGATTTTACTTCTTTCATCTTTCCTCTTTTCTACCACTCTGGCTTAGGTTTTCATCAGTTCTCACCTAGGTTATTATAAAATTCTCCCAACTGGTCTTCATTCCTGAAGCCCCTCCCCTTTTCATTTATTCAAACAAACAAAATCAATCAACAAACATTTCTTAATCTCCTGCTACGTGCCAGATACTTTGTTAGGTGTAGATACAAAGACAAAAATGAAACTATCCCTGCCCTCAGGGATATTATATTTAGTCTGAGAAACCACATGTACTTTTCTAAGTATATGCAAAGACAAGCTTATCGCGGTGGTAAAGACATTAGAATCTGGCAGGAATCAAGAAAAGTTTTGTGTAAGAGATGATGTTTGAGTTAAACCAGAGGTGAGGAACCTGTAGCCTGGAGGCCACATGTGACCCTCTAGGTCCTCAACTGTAGCCCTTTGACTGAATCTAAACTTCACCGTACAAATCCCTTTAATAAAAGGATTTGTTCTGGAAAATTTGTATTCAGTCTAAAGGCTGCACCCAAGGACCTAGAAGGCCACATATGGCCTTGAGGTCTCAGGTTCCCCACCCTTGATAACTTTGAAGGAAGCTGGGGATTCTAAGAGGCAGGAGGGAGAAAATTCCGGAAATGCAAGCACAGCCTGTGTGGGGTATAGAGACAAAAGATGGGATGTTGTATATGAGTGTAAAGCTTGTACCTCACAGAATTCTTTGGGTGGGGGCATGTGTTTACGAATTTTTTAATGGATGGATTGGGGGTGTATATAATGAGTTTTCTTTTAGAGATGTTGATTTTGAGATGCCCATTAAATGACTAATAGGCAGTTGGGGATGAGGGACTGGAACTTAAGAGAGAGACCACAGCTGAATTTTTAGTTTGGAGAGTCATCTCTATAGAAAAATGATAGTTGAATCCATGGGGGCTGATGAGGTAGTTCATCAACAGAAAGATTTTAGTAGAGAGAGAAGAGAAAGCCTAGGACAGAGCTTTTCTAATCCATATTTCATACAACTGCCGAAATAATCTACCTAATACACAGATGTGACTATGTCACCACTCTACTTAAAAAACTTCCATGGCTCCCTACTGCCTCTAAGATAAAATTAAAACTCTTTAGTCTGACTTTTAATGGCCTGTTCATTTTGACTTCAACCTAAATTTCTAACCTTTCTTCATATTTCCTCCTTTTCATAGATTACATTGTAGACACAATGAACTACTGTACCTAGTTGTTTTTTAAACTCAGCATTCCATTTTTTCCTCCTCTAGTCATGGACATAGGTCATTCTCCACACTGGGGAGACATTCTTTCATCATCTCTGTCAATCAGAATCCCTCTTTTCTTTCAAGGATCAGCATGAATGCCACCTCCTCTTTGAAGACTTACCTGCTTATTCCCCATCTTCAATTAAAAAGTAATTTCTCCATTCTTAAGTCATCCTCAAGACATTGATGGGAACATCTCATTTCCCTCCATCATAAACTACCTCAAAATAAAATTATCATGTACCCATGCTTTGCCTCACAATAGTATGTATTTCTTAAGGACAAGAGCTATGTCATATTTTTCATCTTTTTATTTCCCATTCCAAGTCCAGTAACTGCTACATGATAGGCACCTAGTAAGTGTTCGTTAAATTGAACATTGGACTCAGGCCATTTAACCAAGCCCTTTCTGAAATTTGAGAATTATTTTATTTTAATCATTGCTCAGAAAACAAATGACTATGTCCAAAGGCAACCAGATTGTTATCAGCCTAATTATTGACTTGCAAAGAGTAACAGCCCTTTCTTCTCCTTAGACATCCCATCTAATACTCTTTCTGCCTGAACAAGAGAACAATTGATCATAATGAATTTTTACCTGTCCCTGGTATCTCTGACAGAATTCTATAATTACAGTGCTAATATCACTCAATACGTAGCAAAGGACCTTGCACATATTAGATACACAGTAAATCTCTGTCAAATGCACCAAGTGTCCAGCCCATCATGAAAGTATGAATGGGAATGAATATCGTAAGTTCAAGGGATGGTAGCCAAGCTTTGGTGGGAGGAGGCATATGAAAAGGAATTGGAAAAGCTCAAAATGAGTCAGAAGTGTTATGTAGGAGCCAAAAATGTCAATGCAATCTTGGGCTACATGAAGAGAGGCATAGCTTCCAGGAACAAAGAGGTTATCATTCACCTAGTGCTGGATTTCTTAACCTGGCTTTCATAGGCAAGGAGTCTGTAGATAGATGTAAAAGAGTCCATGACCTTAGATGGGAAAACAATATATATTTATTTTGATAAAATTAAAATAAAGGGAGTTTACTTTGCAGACCTATGTATTTTATGCATTATTCTGAGAAAGGTTCTATAGGTTCACTAGTCAGTTGCATGAATCTACAATAGGTGGAAATTGCAAAGAAGCAAATTTGGGCTTGGGATCAGGAAAAAAAATGCTAACATTTAAAGGTATACAAAAGCAGAAAGAGCTGATTTGACAGGGCACGAATCCTACCACCACCCCCACCTCCACCCCACTCTCACCCCACCCCCACCCCGCCTTCTTCAAGCAGAAACTGAATGAGGATTTAGCAGATATGTGATAGTGAGGATTCCTTTAAGTTGTAGGTTGTACTGGATAGCTGCTGAGATCCATTCCAACTATTGAAATTTGTGCTTCTGTGGTTGAAGGGAACATATCTGTCTGAATGGAAAGGCTACTGCAATGGGAGAGGGAGAGGATTCTGTCATACATTAGATCATTGTTCATTCATCAGTAAGGGATGGAAAAGAAGTTGCATGATCTCCATTTTGTTATGGAATATGGAGATATTCATTGATATATATTTAGCAAGATCTGGAATCACAGACTAATAGATTATTAGAGCTGGAACAAACCTAAAGGTCTAAATGTCAGGACAAAGTTCATGCAATTTAATTTAACAAAGCATTAAGAATCCAAAGGCAAAATCAAAACAACCTCTGCTATGATGTAACTTGTTCTGTCATAAGGATGTGCACAGATCCATGTAATAAAAGGGGTTAAAAGAGGGCAGAAGAGACTTCAGACAAAGAGTCTTAGGAACATGTGAGGTGAAAGAGAATGTTAACAGCTGGGTGAACTTCTGAACATAGAACACAGAACAGCTGGAATAAATATAGAACAGAGATTCTTAGAGCTGGAAAGTCATTTAGAATTTAGGATATAAGAAAAACTAATGCAGATTGTAAAAGGGGAAAAGGACCCTAGAAAGTAGGATGTTATGGAAGACTGGATAACATCTAATGGAATTTCTAAGCAAGCAGTAATATACAAATGTAAGTTATTGTTATTATAATATATTATGACTGCCAAGTGGTAGGAATGAGAAAGCTATACTTAAGAAATACTGAAACAAGTATGGCTGGAGAAATGGCTTTTTTGTAGGGTTTACAAAAGGTTCAAAGTTGTTGGAGGGGCCATGAAATCCAGGATATGGTTAACCAAGAGGAGAAAACCTCTGCCTTATCCTGTCTAGGTCATAGACCATCTCTCTGCATTAGGTATTGGACTCTGACTGAACATGAAGAGTAGGTAAAAGGTATCTATAGTATTTGTGTTACTTATATACCTTGAGGAATGGAAGGAGAACTAAATTTGCTAATTAAGTTTTAAAATCCAGTGATTGTGGGGAAAAATTAAAACACACACATGCATGCATGCACACAAAACACATGCCCCTGGTCAATTCATTACAAAGAGAAGTGAGCAGCTGACCTTTTCATTCTGCCTTCGTTTGCACGGCACAGATCCCTAACCTTTTCCAGCTGGAAAGGAAAGTTCAATTAAGTTTTGTTGGCTCAGAAATCTGCCTATGTCCTGGAGAGCAGATTAGGCACTTAGGGGCTGCAATTATCCATCTGGTGTTTCTTCAAAACTGAAACACACAATACACACACACAGTGCATATATATGTATTTATGTATATATGTACATATACACAATATACAATTCTATATATAGTCTATATATACACATTCTACATATATAGATATGCATGTAGGTATATATTTCTCTCTATATGTGTATATGTAGATATACATATTAATAAAATAAAATGCACACATGATATATACATATCTTACAACATGTATATCCCTCACAGTTTATATATGTGTACGTAGCAGTGTTTATATACATGCATGCATAATATAGCCATATACACACAAATATTCAAGGGCATGTGACTAGGCAAGCAGTATAGTATAGTTAAAAGAGTAACTGAATTTGGAATCAAAACATTTGTGTAAGAATCCTGGCTCTCCCACAAGTTTTGTGGACTTGAACGAGACATTTTATCTCTCTGTGACTTGTTTTCTCTTTTTATAAAACTAGAGGATCAGATTAAGATGAGAGCTTTCAGGTCCCTTCTTGTTAAAAAAATTCAATGATTTTTTCCTAGCTTTGTGCTAGGGGTCAAGTCCCCTAATCCTGCTAAGGCTCAGCATCCCTATCTCTTAATTAGAGATATTTATGCTTCTACTCCCAACCTCACAGGGTTGTTTTAAGAGCAAATGAGATTATGAAAGTGTGAAAGTGATTTGCTAACAGAGCACAGCACAACTATTAGATATTAATGACCTAATATTGGACTTTCAGGAAAAAGAATAATGGAAGACTTTCCCTTTTCTCAGTAGAGATGTGGGCAACTTAGCATGTGGAATGTTGCATGTGCTGGCAAATGTAGTTAGGTATGTGTCTGTCTGTTTCCCTGTTTTAAGGAGGATTCAATGCAGTATTGGGGAGGTATGCTGGGAAACAACTGTGTGGTTAAAAAAATATGAAGTATCAATAAAACATTCTCCCTTACACACACACATACACACACACACACACACACACACTGTGTAAGCTACTGTAATATATTACAAATTATGGACAGAGAAAGAAAAAGAAAATCTAATGTCTGTAGCGGAAAATAGCCCTACAGTCACCTGCTGTCTGTGTCATTTTGGCTGATTCACTTCCTTTCTCTGGTCTCACTTTCCACTTTGGAAAATGATAGTTGGCCAATATTATCTCTATAGTCCCTTCCAGCTCCAACATTTTCTTATCTTAAGAAATTTGTAACTCAGTGTATTGAGCATGCATAGAAAAGGACTATCATTAGGAAATTTTTCTATAAACCTATTCCCCTAATAAAAGGTAAACTCCTTGAGGGGAACAACTATTTTATTTTTTCATTTTATCTCTGTATCCTCATCAGTACCTCCTACATTGTTGGCACTTAATGCTTCTCGAATTGACTCTTTTTGACTTCTAGGTGTAATCATGTGAAAATTATTGATTGTGTCTGATTCCTTGCTATTAAATATAAGTCAAGTGAAATGCAAATGACCTGGAAAAATACATGATAGAATTCAAACACCTTGTCATTCACTGACAGGTACTAATGACTTCAATGAAGGCAGAAGAGCTTAGCCCAAATAAACAATTGGTTGCAGTTGACTGCAGAAACATAAACAGACTCTTAATGAGTACAATTGCCAGTTACTCATCCGTTTAGGGGACATTAACCCAATATCTTTAAGACACAAATAAAATATATTTTGAAAAGCAAGGGTAGTGACTTGAATGGAACTAGACTTGGGATTGGAGGCCTTGCTTTGAGTCCTGGCATTGTCACTTATGGAAGGATAGGATTTAGAGATATAAGGAAACTTAGAGATCACCTATCCCAATTCTCTCTTTTTACAGGTAAAGAAACTAAACAGGAAGAAGTGAAAGAACTTGATTAAGTTCACATAGTTAGTAATTTTAGCCCTGGCATATATGTTCCATAGGTTCTCTGGCTCTAAATAGATTTTTTTATTTTTATTATACCAGAAGGTCTTTAACTTTGTAGGTCATAGGGCCATAGATTCAGAAGTAGAAGGGATATCAGAGGTCATCAAATATAACCTAATTTTACAGGTGGGGAAACTGAGGCCCCAAGAAGTCAAGTAACTTACTCAAAGTCACAAAAGGAGAAAGTGTTGAAAGTAAAATTTGAACCCAGACATTACAACATCAGAGACAGTGATTTTTTTCTCTACCATGCTGGTACCAGACTGTGACCTTTGCTAAGTCCCAAAAATAACCAATTATCAGTTATATTATAATGAAGAATTACTTTCCAGTTTGAGTTTCATCTCAATGTATGCCCATTGAGAACCCAGTCAACTCTGAAATTCAATGATTCTATAGAGTCCCTTAGTCTCTCTGATTCTCAGTTTTCTTATAATGGGAATATGTAGGTACATATGTAGATTTGAATATATTGAAGAGTAGTTAACATAGAGTAATGGAATGAGTATTAAACTTGAAATCACCAGACCTGGGTTCAAATTCTGGCTCTCTCATTATCTATATGGTCTTAAGCAAGTCACTGTAAGGGTCTTTGGTCTTCCATTTCTTTATCTGTACAATAGAAGGGTAAAGGGAAGGGGAATAAATTAGATGAACTCTTCCTTTGCCTGATCAACATATGCTTCTATCTTTCTAATTGAAGTAATGAAATGTATGTAGAGATTCTTGTTGTAGGGCTCTCTGAACTCTCAATACAACACTATCAAGCTGTGCTTTTCTATATAAAAGGAAAAAAAAACATTCCTGTCCACATGTAATCAAAATAGCCTCCAATGACTTCAAAAGAGTCTCAGATAGTCCTACTATCCAGAACTACGTGTTGGGAAGAAGGATGTACAATTTATCCCTCTGCTATCCAGATTCCTATCTGTGTCAACTGGGTAATTTATGAATATACTTTTTCCTGCATGGTGAAGGAGCTACACGGGACCTTTGGGAATCATTCAATCTCTGTCAAGGGAAAACATTTTGAGAAATTATTGTTAATGCATGTGAGTAAGAGGTGCCCAACCCTGACAAATAATTCATGCAATTATAGCCACAATGTGACAGTGACAACTGCTGACCCATCCATCATCACCCAGATCAATAATAACCATGAAACATGCAATCAAACCTAATCAGCTTCACACCACCTGTGATTAAAGAACAGTTCCTCTTCTCCCCTTTTCACAAGGATGAAGGAATTCAGGAGGCTTTGTTCCAAGTCCTGAGTACTAATTCACTTAATGGATGTAGAGACAGGACCCAGGAGGAGGAAGAGCAATGGGCATCCATTAAGAAGACCTATGTTCGAATCTTACTCCTGCCACTTAATAGGTATGAGATCTTGGTCAAGTGATTTTATCCCCTCTGAGCCTCAGTGTCTTAATTTGTAAAGACAACACAGTGATCCCAGTCACTTCCATGCTCTCCATTTTCCACCATCATCCAGGAAACTCTACTTCTCTGGAAGTAATTGTATCAGAGTATATGACTCTGCCCAAATATTTGTTAGTATTATCTTCCAGATTTTGGATATCTTCAATGGATACAGAGCTTGGCCTAGATTCAGGAAGACCTGAGTTCAAACCCACCCCCAGGTACTGACTAGCTATTTGACACTGAGCAAATCACTTAATCTCAGTCTGCCTCAGTTTCATTATCTCTAAAAATGATGATAATAATAGCATCAATTATATTATTAGAAAAACAACCTTCAAGGTTTGTTGTGAGGATCAAATAAGACAGAATATGCAAAATACTTTGTTAGCCTTAAAACACTAGATAAACACTGGTTATTGTTATCATTAAAGCTGGAAGGGACCTCAGAAGCCATCTAATCTAACCTATTATTTTACAGATTAGGAAATTGAGATCTAGGGAGGTTAAATAATGAGTAGTAAGCATCAGATGTGGGAAATGAACCCAGGTTCTTCAACTCCAGAGCCACTGTCTTACTGCTATTACCATAGGGACTTAGATACTCATTCTGATGTCCCCTTAGACAATAAGTACTCCTATGGCCCAAGTTTTCACTCAGCCTCATTCACTGATAGCAGTGGTTACACTTAAGTTTCATCATCACCCAAATTATTCCATCTCCATAACACTGAATCCTGACATTTCTCATCTTTTCCAATCCTTAAGTTTCTGAGCTTCACCTTCCCCCAACCATGACCTCCAATACCTCCACATCAGCCTGTTTTCCCAATTAGCCAAAGGTTTAACTGACTTGTTCAAAGACACACAAGTAACAAGTGATGGAGCTGGACCTCTGTTTTGGCCTCACTTTCTTCTTCCTGGCTTTGACTTTATAATTAAGAAGCTCAACTATATACTTTCCTTCCCCCTTGAAAGTTTTGCCTCCTTGTGTTTTCACTAACCCATGCTCTTTCACTTCTCACTCTAAGGATATACTGATAGTCTGACTTCTCCTTTCCTACTCCAGAACTACTGAAGGGTATTGTGGTGTCACAACTTTGCAATCTGCATCCACCATAGATTCATGTTACCTAAACTTCACTTGGCCTTTCTGGCTTCATATCATGTTCTTTTAAACTCCCTTGACTGAAGTTGCTATTACATTCCTTACCTCAGTTGTTTTAAACTGTATTCTCTTTAATCAAGACCTATATATCACCTCCACCTCCTCTCTCTCAGAAGAGGATGTTACCTCCTACTTTGCTGAAAAAAAAAGAAAAAAAATGTTGTGAACTCTCCTTGTGTATCCTACATCTTAAAACCTCTTAACATACTCATTCTCAATCTTCCCCTTTGTCCAACATCTGAAGAACAGTTGATCCTTCTCTTACCAGAGCTAATTCCTTATTTGTATCCTCTATATCAGGGGTGAGGAACCTGTGGCCTCAATGCCACATGTAGCCCTCTAGGTCCTCAAGTGCAGCCCTTTGACTGAATTTAAACTTCATAGAACAAATCCCCTTAAAAAAAGAATTTTTTTCTGTAAAACTTGAATGCAGTCAAAAGACTTCACCCAAGGACCTAGAAGCAATATCATTCCTGACCCTCCCCTTGAGATTTTGTACCATCAGTCATTCCCTCCTCTCATTTATAATCTCCCCCTCTCTACTGGTTCTTCCATGGCTGCCTAAAAATAGCTTTCACTCACCCTTCCAAAATCATTACTTGGTTCTGCTCATCCTTTCAAATTATTCTCTTATATCTCTTCTTCTCCATTCACTGCCAGACTCCCAGAAAAAAGTACTTGAAAATCACTGCTTATACTTCTTCGCCATGCAGTCACTCCTCAACTTCTTTTAATCTTGCTTCTGATCCAACTGTTTTATAGGAATAGCTAAATCTTTAATGCTCATCATCAGTCATACTGCTGTGAGTTTTTACATGGTTAACAATCTCCTTCTCTTAGGTCTTCTTTACTCTTTTTACTTCTCCTTTTCTGACATAGTTCTCCCTTGAGTTTCCTTACATGTGTGGCCACTCTTTAACATTTTCAACTAGATCTTCATTTATCTCTTGTATTCTAAGCATGATTGTCTCCCCAATCTTGGTCCTGGACCCTCTTCTCTATGCTTCCACCCTTGGTAATCCCATCCACTCCTGTGTATTTAGTTAGCATAATTATGCAAATGATTCCCAAATCTATATATCCAGCCCAAATCTCTTCCTGAACTCCAGTCTCAATTCACCAACTGCTTACTGAACATCTCAACATGGATGCGTTATGGGCATCTTAAACTAAACATGAGTCAATTCACAGAAATAGGGAAAGTGCTTGATTTGAAAGTAGAGGACCAGAGTCTGAATGAGATAATATTTGGAAAATGTTTAGCATAGTATATGAATCTATGTAGGTGCTGTATAAATGCCATTATTGTTATTGGTATTATTTCATAACATTTGTAAAGTCACTTAGCCTCTCTGAGCCTCAGTTTCTTTTTTCTTTTATCTGTAAAATAAAGCAGTCAGACAATAACTTACAAAATCCTTTCAACTCTAAGTATCTGATAAAATTGAACTGGCACATCATATTTCCCCTAAATCTTTATTTCTTCTGCACCTCCATAATTTTGTTGAAAGTATCACTACCTTCCTAGATAATCAGGTGCATAACATTGGAGTTATGATTCTCCATCCCCCACCCCTTTACAGCCACCCGCTCATCTCAAGCAGATCTATTCAACTGCCAAGTCTTACTGAGACTCTCTGTAACATCTTTCATATCACATTTTCTCCAATCATACTGCCAAAATTCCAAGTTCAGGCCCTCATCATTTCAAGCCTAGACTATTATCATAGTCTCCTTCTTGACCTCCATGCTTTTAGTCTCTTTCTTCTCTGATCCATCATTCACACAATTGCAAAAATAATCTTTCTAAGGCACAGGTTTGACAATGTCATTCTCCTGCTTAAACATCTTCAGTACTTGCTTCTAGGGAAAACAAAACAAAACAAAACAAAAAGCAAAAATCACAAACTTCTGAGTATAGATTTTCCTAGTCATCAGAACTCTTTCTATCTTCAAATTACCTTTCATTTATTTATCTGTGTACATAAAGCACCTCCATAAGTATATTGTAAGTTATATTAGGTCAAGGACTGCTTTTATCCACAGAGTCCAGCACAGTGCCTTGCATATACTAAAAGCTTAATACATATTTGTTGAAATGTCATGGAATGCATCACTGTGTTCAGAATTCAGAGGTAGTGGGTGCAGAGTCCCAACCACCTTGAGCCCAACACTGGTTCCTTAATTTTAGAGGTGGAGATGGTCTAATTCCAATTGACCCCCAGTACTTAATCCCCATTGAGAATCTTGTATATGTTTAGAGCTCAATGATTTTGTTTCTTTTTGAACCTAGCCTGTTTCTTTTTGCCCTATCACTGGGTAAACTAGAAACTCCATTTTTATTGCCATTTGCTTTGGTAGGAATACATAGGGAAAATTTCCGGTGTCCTATGTATGCATGACCCATAGAAAAACTTTTGTTCATACTTCCAATAGAATAATTCTAAATATTGCTGGAATCCCTGATGAAATTTTAGTGTGTCCTGTGGGTTGAAAGGACACTTGGAGATATTTCATCTGGACTTCCAGGTAAATCACCCTACATGCTGAAAGTAATTGTGGCTGAATTTAACCCAGGATAGTTTGGTCTCACACATGAAAGTAAGTTGAGGAAGTGATTTCTAGCATATTCAAGTCCTTAATCCCTATGAGAAGAGCTCCACTCATTGAAAAGTAGAGTTTCTTTAAAAGAGAAAGCTTTTGTTTGTTTGTTTGTTTAATCTTATTTTTTTATCTTTATTTGTTTATTCCAATTTTCAATTTTTCCTTTTATACTTCATGTTCTTGGATTGGGATAAGCCTTTTTAAAGTTCTAAGTAAGCAATAGCTTCTCATAAGTTTTGTAAAATGAGTATTTGTTGAATTTGCATAACTTTGTACATGGAAATATTTAGGATCAGCTATGGGTCCTCTGTAAAAACCATCCAAGAACAATACCACACATACTGCCTGAGACTCATTTATGCCGGGCATTGGGTAAGACAGTAGAAAGAAAAATGCTTGAGTCTCCCTGGGACACTAGAATTGGGGCAATGGATAAATGTGGAAAGGCATCCCTGTCAATTTGCTGAGAATACTAAATATTTAATTGTGAGAGCAGTGTAATGAAGGCCATCCCATATAGCATGATTATAGTTGCTTTTTCTGTTTCTAGTTGATTAAGTATGCTGGCTCAGCACTTGGGTACTTGAGAGATGATGACTCTGTGGCTTCTAAGTATGTGGTAGTTCAGTGGTAAAGATCATTGGTGCTTTGAAATGGTGATGTGATCTCTTTGTTGGAGGACAGACTCCTCCAAGAGCGAAACTTCATGGGTCCAGAACAGAGGGTCCTTCAGTGGTGAAGGGAATACATGTGGTATCTAAACCCTTTGAGTTCAACATTACTTCTCAATGTCAGATTTAAGTGCTTGTCCAGGATTTGAGCCTGGACCTCTTCACTCACAAGATGATGCCAAGGCCGATACGTAGCCAACCCGAGGATGATGTTCAATCACTTAATCAGGAAATGATACACAAAGCAACAATAAATTAACAAGTAAAGTGGGGGCTTACCAAGTTAAGTCCATACTCCACAAAGGAGTGGTAGTTATAGGGTGTTGTCCTAGGCTGGAACAATGTCTCACCCTGAACTTTTGTTGGTTATGCAACTCTAGAATTTGATTTTACATATTATTTAAAAGTTGTTTGTAGCAGAATGTTCAGGATTCTGCTAGAATATTCTACTTTGCCATCTTGGCTTTACCCCCAAAATTAAAAAAAAAAAAAACTTTTAAAAGGTTCAACAGATCATCATCACCTTTACCAACTCATCTACTAATAAGGGAATTTCTTTACCATTTCAAAGTATTCATATCTTTCAGCATAGGCAAATACAGACATAAATTTCATCATTTTCAAGTACCCAAGTGCTGAGCCAGCACTCATGGTTAGCCAGAACTTGGAAGGGCAACTCTGAGACTACTCCAAGGGCTGGCCCTAATTAAACTATAATTACCCAACAGAATACTTATGAGGATCAAATTAATGTGTAACACCTCTTCAGAATACCTTATGTAGCTCTCTTCACAGTATAGCCCATCACATGGAGCACTTACACTATACCACATGAAGCTGCTTCTATGCTAACCATTCCTCCTCTAGACCTTACCACTTTCTTGCTAGGCAAATCTATTCCTCTTCTAATCTCAAACTGATGAAGTAGTAACAAGCTCTTTAGACTCATGATCACCCTTAAAAAGTGCTGAGGATATTTTACAGTATTGTAATGATAAGCAGTTACCTTAAGCAAGAGAATTTCAAACCTCCTCGGATTGGTTCTATGGGCAAAGCAGACAAGCTGAGCTATCTCTTCCTGCCATAAGACGCTGAACCATTGACTCAACTTTTATCCTTTTTTTACAGCAAAGTATAGCTTAACAGAAGAAAAAATCAATTGCTTGTCTGGGCAATATAGACAAGTCTAGTCAGCTCTTCATTCATTAAGAAGCTGCATTGTTCAATCAACTTCTAACAACAAAACAGATGCCAATCCTTTTTTTCCTTCTGATTCTCCCTATCAAATCAGAGATGGCAATGAAGAACAATCAACACCTAAGAAGCTGTAGGTTTCTCAAACTGTAGCTGATACTAGAAAGAGATAAACAGATTCATTTTTCTTCCAATGAGATTCAGCCATTCACTAACCAATCAGCAACTCCAAGTACCCCAGCAGAAACCTGCCTGTAGCCAAACTGCTGTTGTATTATGAACTGCTTTTTAGTGTCTTCTCAATTGACTGAGCTTTCTCTAGCTGGTTGTTTTATGCTTATCAGCTCTGGAGGAGAAAGCGAGGCTGGTGACTTTATATAGCCCTCCCTCACTCAAATCAAAGTCAATTGCAAGTCACATCATCATTTCCCTGGTGTCAAGAATGAAAGACAAACCACAACCTGTGAGTAATCCAAACTGCCTGAATGGGAACCCAGTTGTCCAGTTCCAGTTGGGCAATTCAGCTCATCATCTCCTCTCCCTTCTTCTCCCTTTTTCTCCCATCCTCTCCCCTCCTCTTCTTTTCTCTCCCCTTACCTCAGAGTGTTCTGTCCAAAGGAAAGTAAATTTTTGTGACTGAAAGCTACCTAGTTAACTTGGAGTTTACTGGCTAGATTTCTTTCTCAAAGACTAAGCCTTAAATCCAATTCACTCTGGATCTCATGGATTGGACAATAATAGATCCCTGCCCAAGCACCACTTAATTATTATTTTTGGACCCTCCTGGCTCAGAGTGCATGTAAATAGCAACTGTTTCTCTTTTGGCCTGAGTGTCTTCCCTTCCCAGTTTGATTTTTTTTTTAATTAAAGAGGCCATCTCTTGACTCACTTCTTAAAGATGCCTATTCACTGAATGGGCGTTGTCTCACTCAAAGTGAGAACCTGAAAAGATCTTATCTTTAAAGGGCCAAGGTCTCCCACTGCATCTGGTGACATTTCCAGTCCTGATAAATATCTGGCCACTGGACCCAGATGGCTCTGGAGGAGAAAGTGAGGCTGGTGACTTTGCACAACCCTTCCTGACTCAAATCAAAGTGAATCATAACTCATGTCATCATCTCCCTGATGTCATGGTTCTCTTCGAGGATGAAGGACAAACCACAATCATGGCATCTTCAACACTTTCAATGGCTCAACTTATAGCCTACTGGCACTCAGTGACTGGTTTTTGACTTATGAAGTAAAACAAATTCTTTGTCTTAATTATGAAATCAACAATCCTTATTTAGTCATTGTTTAGTGTTCAAATATTTGTTTTACCACTTTGTGAATTTTAACCTTTCAAATTCTAAAGAGAGTTATGTGCAAATCAGCTGAAGGAACATGTTACTTTGCAGTCTAGGTACTTTCTATGTCCTTAAACAGGTCCTCTAAGGTCCCTATTCACTCCTTACAATCTATGCTTATCACATCTTCTCTGAAAACTGTGTTTCTTCACACCTGAGGTTGCTTTTCTGCCTTTTTCTATAAATTGTTCTCATACAAAAGAGGGTAGTAACTTGCATCTTTCAAAAACTGACAATTCTTTTTATTCATGTAAAGGTTTATTTCATATCTCCTAAGTTTATTTTTTGATGTTTCTAAAATCAAAGTGTTTGCATATGACAGGGGCAGTATCTTACCTATGCAACTCAATTGGAAAATGCTGTTTCTAGAGTGATTGTTGTCACTGGACATGCAACTTCATTGGTATAGGATATTCCCTGGTAAAGAGCTTCTTCTTCCAGTGGAGGTCAGCATCTTTTCTGCAACTTAAAGTCTTACAAAATTGCCTAGGAAAATGAGAGATTAAGTGACTTGCCCAGTGTCATATAGCCAGAGGCAATATTCAACTGAAGTCTTTCTTTGAGAACTGTTTTCAATCCATTATGCCATTTTGTATCTACATTAAGAACTCAATATATCTTTTGGAATAAATGAAGACAAGCTAATTTTTATTATTTATTAAAGAGAATTCTCTATCATGGCCCAATGCTTCCTACCTCAAACCTGATTGAGGGCAGTCAAGAAGACAGCTCTATGACTAGAGTCACTTTGTATGGAGGATGGACAGAAGATAGAAAGATATTCAGATGAAAGTGAAAGGGTACTGGGAATACAAATTCTAACTTCCTCAAAGTTTTGCATTGCTGGCATTGCTCACCTGCATAAATAGGTGTTCTCTCTGGGAATGAATGGCTATTTGAAAAGAAGAGATTAACCTCCTGATTACTTGGCTGGTCCTGAAACAATAATGTGCTAAACAAACATCAGGTGTTATTACCATACTCATGCCTGGAATGGAATACTGAGGAAATGCCAGTTGGTATGAATGCTCAGGGAGTAGAAGGCAAGATATAGTCTTAAAATTCTTGGTATTTTGTTAAAAATAAAAGGAATAGAAGTTATTATTGACCATATATATGTAGCATTTCCAGGCACCTTAAAGATAGAATGTAAGGACTAGTTAGATGAAAACTTGAAAGTTCCTTAAATTCCAGAATTCTATGTCACTTACGGCCTATCTAGCTGTGGAGGGTCTTGGCTTTCATATAAAATTGTTTATTTGGACAGAATCTAAAAACTGTATTATAGACATGGCTGAGGGCTCGTTTGGGGAATTAATGTGAAATCCTAAAGAAGACATTCTTGGAAAAGAGTAACTGCTAGTTTAATGAATTTTCTGACATTGAAGTCTTCCCAGACAATATATAGAATTAGGGATATAGATCAATGTGCCCCAAAGTACCTACATTTGGTTTGCAGGAATTGTGAATATTTAACTGTGAAAAAGAGAATATGGGATTGATCAGGAGAGTTTCCAGATTAATTTAATTATAATTACAGGAGGAGAGCCTTAGTTTAAAATTCTGAAAACCTCTCACATATGGACCACACATCTACAAGCATACTAAGAGGATTAGGGGACATTTATGGGACATCCCCATTAGCTTTTCCTTGAGGTTAAGTTTATCTCCTTAAATCTTATTTACTTAGTATGGACTGATTTACTTGGATTACATGGACCAATAGGCATAACTATGTTTTTGGTCTACCTTATTCAAAAGAAAAAGCATAAATAGTAGGTAGATAAGACAGGGTAGTATTCTTTATTAAGAAGGTACACTGTGCCCAAAAGGCAATGAAACTGTGCATGCCCTTTGATCCAGCAATACCACTACTAGGTCTATATCCCGAAGAGATCATAAAAAAGAGGAAAGGGGGCAGCTAGGTGGTGCAGTAGATAGAGCACCAGCCCTGGATTCAAGAGGACCTGAGTTCAAATCCAGCCTCAGACACATAACACTAGCTGTGTGACTGTGGGCAAATCATTTAACCCCATTGCCTAGCAAAAAAAAAAAAAAGAGGAAAGGACCTACATGCCAAAAAATATTTATAGCAGCTCTTTTTGTGGTGGCAAGAATTGGGAATTGAGGGGATACCCATCAATTGGGGAATGGCTAAAGAAGTTGTGATATATGATGTAATAGAATACTATTGCGCTATAAGAAATGATGAGCAGGCAGATTTTAGAAAAACCTGTAAAAGCTTACATGAACTGATGCTAAGTAAAGTGAGCAGAACCAGGAGAACATTGTATACAGTAACAGCAACAGTCTTTTATGATAAACTATGATTGATTTAGCTCTTCCCAGCAACACAATGATCTGAGACAATTCCAAAAGACTCATGATAAAAAACACTATCCATACCCAGAGAAAGAGCTGTTGGAGTCTGAATGCAGATTGAAGCATACTATTTTCACTTTTCTTTGTTCTGTTTCTTCTTTTACAACATGACTAAAGTGGAAACATGTCTTACATGATTGCACATGTATAACCTATATCAGATTACTTGCCGTCTTGGGGAAGGTGGAGGAGAGGGAAAAAATTTGGAACTTAAAATCTTTCAAAAAATTTATGTTGAAAATTGTCTTTACATGTAATTGGAAATAGTAAAATACTATTTTTTAAAGGAAGGTATATTCACATGTAAGAATCCAAAAATCAGATGAGAAAACATGGAGAAGAATATTTGAGAGACTGATTAAGAGAGAGGTAGACATGATTTTGTCATCAGAATACACTATAGATCACCTGGGCAAAATGAAGAAATAGGTGAGGAATTTGGGAAAGAAATGACAAGACTAGGCCATAAGTTTGATATAATTGATGGGGGACTGAAATTATTCAGACATCTATTAGAGCTAATTGACCAAAATAGAGGGGCTAATAAGTTATTGACCTGCTTTAATGACAATTTAATCCCCAATGTTAAAGGTATCAGTAATACAGGATCATATTCTGAATCTTATTCTAAATTACAGGAAAAAATTGTCTATTAAGGTGAAAATGTTAAGGAACTGAGTAGGGGAGTGACCACTGACCACGAAGTTTGTAATATAAAAGGAAAGAGAAGCAGACATGGTGTAGCATAGATTTGAGGAGATTGGATTTCAAGGGTTCAGAAGAACAACATTTAGGATACCATGGATTTAATTGCTACTAAGGAAATTAGCCAAGAATAATTGGAAAACTCTATAGAATTAATTATAAATTCATGAATAAAAATGATGAAGAATAGAAATAAGAATCTACTAAAGAGAAAAAACTGATATGAATATACACAGAACCCACCAATCAACTTTGATTAAAAAAATAGGTATGGAAAATAGAAGCATGGGAATGTAATAGAAGATGAAAATAGGAGTATGTTTCAGTCCAGGAAAGATCATGGAAGGACTGCTAAAGCTCAGAATAAGCAAAGACTGCTAAAGAAAGTCAAAGGTTTTGTGTTGTTTTTTTCTGTTTATTTTATCATTATATCATTGTTATAATCAAAGAAGGGATTGTAACATTGCTTGGGTTGGATGGGGCATTTGTTATTGAAAATAGAGACAAGGCAGGATTGCTTAATTTTTATTTTATTTCTGTTTTCTCTTCCAAAGAAAATTACCTTTTCACTGGGAATGGCAGAGCAAAAATGGTTAATAAGGTGTTACTACATGGAGTTAGGAAAAGAACATCTAATTTGCTGCCCTTATTCAATTCAAATATCCTTGCTCTGATGAAGTAAATATTCAGGTACTGAACGGACTTGCAGATATGATTACTAAAGTACTGTTCGTATTTGTAAGATCATAGAAAACAGGACAAGCATCACACATTGGAGAAGGACTAATGTCCCATTTGTCTAAAAAGGCAAGTGAATAAATTTCTAACTATGAGTTAGTGAGCTTGTCTTTGATTCCTAGGGAAATTCTACAATGGAATATTTAATTGATGGATATTAAACATCCTTAAAAGCAGGCAGAGAAAATCCTGTCAAAGAGTCTGGATGTCTTTATCAAGAACAATTATGCCAGACTAAACTTATCACCACCACTACTTTTTTTTGGACAGGATTACTAACCTGGCCAATCAGAGAAATGCTGTAGATATAGTTTATTTAGATTTTTAGCAAGATGTTTCATAAAGTACTTCATATTATTCTTGTGGAAAAGATGAAGAGATGTGGGCTAGGTAATAATATGGATAAATGGATTCACAACTGGGTGAATGACTAGAATCTAATGTAGTGGTTGCATCATATAGAAGCAATGGCCCAGTTCCATGTCCACATCACAAGACATCTTCAGTGGAGATCCTCATAGACTTGTACTTAGTTGCCAATTATTCAACTTTTATCCATGCCTTAGATAGAGACAGATATAGACTCCTTATTAAGTTTTAAGTTAACACAAGGCTGAGTGGGATAGCTTATATATTGGATAGTAGAATCCAATGATGTCATAGATCTAGAGTTGGAAGGGATCTCAGAGATCATTTAGTCCAACCCTATCTTTTTATTGACGAGGAAATTGAGAATGAAGAAACTGAAATGCTTTTAATATTACTACTTTTATGACCTTGAGCAATCTGTTTAATCTATCTGGACCTCAGTTTCCTCAATTGTAATGCCCAGATGGCATAATTGACTCATACTAATACCCTCTGTCTTTGTAGCCCCCCCCCATAATGATTAAGTTATTAGGAATTACAAATACTGTCATTCTATATAGGATTATAAACACTTTCAACATAGTAAGTCCCTTATGATTTCTCTTTCATATCTACCTTATGCTTCTCTTAAATCATGATTGAAAGTCAAATTTTCTATTGAGCACTGATCTTTTCATCAGGAATACTTGAAAGTTCTCTATTTCATTAAATGTCCATTTTCCCTCTGAAAGATTATGCTCAGTTTTTCTGTGTAGGTTATGGTTGATTGTAATCCCAGCTCTTTTGCCTTCCAGGATATAATATTACAAGCCTTCTGCTTCTTTAATATGGAAGCTGCTAAATCTTATGTGATCCTGAGTCCTGTTCTACAATGTTTGAATTGTTTCTTTCTTCCTGCTTAAAGTGTTTTCTCCTTCACCTGGTACCTCTGGGATTTGGCTATAATATTCCTGAAAATTTTTATTTTGGAATCTCCTTCAGGAGATGATCAGTGGATTCTTTCAAATTCTATTTTACCTTCTGGATCTAAGATATCAAGGTGGTTTTCCTTGATTATTTCTTGAAATATGATGTGTAGGCTCTTTTTTTTTTAATCATGTCTTTCAGGTAATCCAATAATTCTTAAATTATCTCTCCTTGATCTTTTTTCTAGGTCAATTGTTTTTTTAATGAGATATTTCACATTTTCTTATTTTTTTATTCTTCTTTTTTTCCCTTTTATTGTTTTTGATGTCTCATGAAATCGCTAGCTTCTACTTGCCCAATTCTAATTTTTAAGGATTTTTTTTTCAGAGAGCTCTTGTATGTCTTTTTCTATTTGGCTAATTGTGCTTTTTAAAGAATTCTTTTTTTTTTCAGTGAATCTTTGTACCTCCTTTTCTATTTACTCTATTCTGCTTTTTAAAGAGTTTTCCTCTTCAGTGGATTTTTGTGCCTCTTTTATATTTGACCAATTCTGTTTTGAAAGGTATTATTTTCTTTAGTATTTTTATGCCTCTTTGAACAAATTCTTAATTCTTTTCCCATAATTTTCTTGGATTACTCTCTTTTCACAATTTTTCTTCTACCACTCTTATCTCTTTCTTTAACTTTTCTAGGAATTCTTGTTGGGCTTAGATCCAATTATCATTTTTCTTTGAGTCTTTTGTTTTTGTTTTTGCTCTTTTTGTGCTGTTATCTTCTCTTGGGTTTGTGTCTTGGTCTTCCCTGCCACCGTAGTAACTTTTAATAGTCAAATTATTATTATTATTATTATTATTATTACTACTACTATTATTACTATTATTATTGCTATTTGCTCATTTCCAATACATTTTTGACTTTGAATTTTATGTTAAAGTTGAGCTCTGTTCACCTGGGGATGGGAAGACACTCTTTTAAGCTACTGACTTTTTTTGTACTATTGTTTTCAGATCTCATTCAAAAGGAGTCTTCAAGTTTTCAGTGCTTCTAAGGTAGTGAGATCCTGGGAAAGGTATGGTCACTGCTCTCTTGGTCTGCACTTTGGTGTTTACTCAGGAAGTGCTCCTGTTTCCCTGTAGTCTCTACCTCTCCTTTTGGCCCTGGAACTGTGACCAGGTCCCCTGCTCTACTGCTGTCACAAGTATTACTTCTCCTCTCAGTACCCTGACTGTGACTAGGTCCTCTGTTTCCCTACAGCTGCAAATTTTAATGCTCCTTTCTGCCTTGGAACTATGACCAGGCCCCTTACTCCCTTGTGACCAACAATCAGTACTCCTCTCTACCCTGGAGCTATGACCCAGAACTATTTATGGGTAATAGAATAGCCAATCAGCACCAGCTGCACCCAGTCAGCAAAGGGTCCGCTCTTTCTGACTAGATGTCTGGCCCCCTTACCTTCTCTAGGCTGAAAGCTTCCAAAACTGCTGCCACTACATGCATGCATTTTGACAGGCCTCCACCCCAATGTCACAAACCTCTCTTGCCAACCTCCTAAGCTTTCTCAGACTGGAAAAATATCTCACCCCAACCTTTTCTTCACTCCAAAATTTGATTTGAAGCATTATTTTTAAATTGTTCTGAGGGAAATATTGAGAAAGTTCAGCTGGGTTCCTGACTTTACTCTACCATCTTGATTCCCAATTTGACTTACTAACAGGGAAGAGCTGGTTGCTGGTGGCCTCTGGCAAATCATATCACCTACCTAAGACTAAGTTTCCTCATTTGTGAAATGAGAAAGTCGGACCAAATAGACTTTGAGGTCCCTGACAACTCTGTATTTATTAGTCTATGAACAGATGACAAATATAAGAGATATGTTTGATCATCCAACCAACTCTGAATATATCCATCTTCTCCACAATAATATGAAATAACTTATCAAACACTTTACTAATATTTAAGTAAAGTGGAACCTAAAAAGATCTTGGTACCTGGGGTGTATTAAGAGAACATAATGAGGAAATTATTTGGTGAGTTTCCTATGAATTCATTTAAGACAACCCCTTTTATATTCCTCATCAGAATTGTTTCTCATTGTGTCTTCAGAATTGCATTTTTTTAGACAACTCTAAACCCTTTGACATTCTGTGTAGAGTTTGAATCTAGGGAACCCTATATATCTTTACTCCAAATTCTTTGAAATCTGCTCACTGCAAATATAGTATGCATGGCAAGCTATGCTAACCTTCCTTTTCCTCCATGACAAACTCTAAGAGGAAATGGTCACTGTTCCCCAAGGTTCTCATTCTTTCTGCACCAACAACCAGTATCTTCTCTTTACTAAAAATAGGGATATGAAAAACAAGTATCCTTGTTTCTTTTACCATTTGAAGAATTCAATTATCATTAAAGTAAGTCAAGAATTAATTAATTCATCTGCTAAATGTTATTTGGATATATTAACATGCAAGTCCACTGCCCTGATTCAAGCTTGTCCAGTCACCCAGAAATGAGAAGCAGTAGCAAGCCAAAACTGATCCAGAACTTGTGCCCACTGGGAGGGGAAGGGGACATACCTGCAGCACTGCCCATCCCACACCATCACAAGATGAGCAGAAAAGAGTTACTACGGGCTTACACTCCTGGTCTTTGTCCAGTAAAAACACCCTTTAGAGATACTGTAAGCTTTATTTTTCAAAAGCCACCCAATACAATCTCTATGGCTAACAATGTCCCACTACCTGTTTCTCTCTCTACCCCTGTGTTAGTTAAATGACAAACATATTGAAGAAAACTATCCCCAATCTCCTTTTGTTGTACTTCCATACCTATCCTCCTCAAGGCTACTCTCCATAATCTACTCCAACACTGCTTATTTATTCTACTGTGACCTATAGAATTCCTATTCCATAGTTTACAAGTGTCCTTTCATCTACTACCTCTTTGTCTCATATGCCTTGCCTCTACTGGCCCTCACTGAGATCTGGCTTAGCCCTCCTGACAATATATCTTTGGCCTTGCCCTCAACTACTGGATGTACCTTCATCTAAGGTACCTTCTCAAAACACAGTTGTCTTAAAGGAGAAGTTGGAATACTCCTTCAGCCACTTGGCCACTTCCAGACTCTCCCGTTACCACCATTACTCCTCAATTTATTCTCCTTTGAAACTCACAGTATCAACTTTTTATACCAAATCCAGATTATGGCCACAAATTTATACTGCTCCCCAAGATGATTCTCCCCCCTTCAAGTAGTTCAGCACTTGGTGTGCAATCTTTCTTTTTCTCCTCCAATTCTTGCTGCTATACATATATGTGTGTATGTATGTGTGTGTCTGTGTGTATATATACATATATGTGTATATATGTGTATATATATAAATATTACATATATATAAATATTATATATATATATATATCCATTCTTAGCTTAATTCCTAGAACAAATTGTCTATGCTTACTTTCTCCCCAACTTTTTGCAATTCAGATTTTGACTTCATCCCTTGAATGTAACCACTCTCACCAAAGTTACTAGTCATCTCTTAATTGCCGAATAAGTTGATCCTTTTTTCAGTACTTATACTTCTTAACTTGTCTGTTGCATTTACCAATGTTTACTACACTCTGTCACTGGATATCCTCTGGAATTCTGTGACACTATTCTCTCTGGTTCTCCTTCTACCTGTTCTCAATTTGCTTTGTTGATTCACCATCCAGATCATGTCTCATAATTGTGAGTCTTCCCTAAAACTCTCTCTTAGGTTTCCTACAATTTTCTCCATATATTTTGTCTTGGTGACCTCATAAACTCACATGGGTTTAATTATCATCTCTATGATGATGATGATATATATATATATATACACACACACATATGTGTGTGGTATGTGTATGTATGTATGCATGCATATGTAAACACAAACATGCACACATATACACATACATAAACATGCATGTATACATATACATAAACATGCATGTATACATATACATACATATATGCATATATATGGAGAAAGAGAAGCTCAGTCATTCTTCCCTGAGCTTTAATCTTACATTAGCACTCAAACTAGATGTCTTGGGGACATCAAGAATTAACATTTCCAAAAGAGAATTCCTATTTCTCCCTTTTCCTTGCAAAGGCAAATCCCTCTACATGCACAAATGATCCTATTCACTTATATCTATTCTTGCATATTATTCCCTAATATTATCCCCAGTCTTTCACTAGCCTTCAAATTCTACCCATTTACTGGCTATTTCCCCACTTTTTACAAATATGCTGATTTCTCCTTTATTCTTAAATAAAATCACTTGCTCCATACATCACTACTAGTTATCAACTTACCTCTCTTTTTATACCTCAACTACTTGAGAAAGTTATTTACAATCAGGGCCAACCCTCCCTTTACTTTCACTTTCTTTAAAATATTTTGAAACCCGGATTCTGACATTATCATTCAGCTGAAACAGCTATCCCCAAAGTTACAATGCTCTTTTAATTGACAAATCTAATGACTTTTTTTAGTTCTCAACCTTCTTGACCTCTCTGCATGCTTTAAAACAATTGATCATCCTATTTTTGAAACTCCTTTCTTTCTAGGTCTCACGGCAATCCTCCTCCTGATTCTTATTGTGTCTTGTCTGACCACTCCTCAGTCTCCTTTGTTGGATCTTTATCCAAGTCACACCTGATTACTGTGAGTGGCTCAAAACATTCTTTCTTTTTTGGGGGGGGAGGTTTGTGTTTTTTTTTTTTTTTTAGGCAATTGGGGCTAAGTGACTTTCTCAGGGTCACACAGCTAGTAAGTGTCTAGTGTTTGGTCTGAGGCCGGATTTGAACTCATGTCCTACTGACTTCAGGGCCAGTGCTCTATCCACTGTGCCACCTAGCTGCCCCAAAACATTCTTTCTTGAGCCTTGTCTTACTCCTCTATAATTTTTCATACATTGATCTTGTTATTTTCCATGGATTCAATTATCGACTCTGTGCAGATGATTCTAAGACGTAGTTATCTATCTCTAATCTATCTCCTGACCTCCAAGCTTACATGTCCAACTGCCTATTAGTCATCTCAAACTAGATATCCTTTAGGAATCCTAATAGACTCAACATGTACAAGAACTTATCTCTTCCAAAAAAAAAAAAAAAAACCTTCTCCTTTTCTTAGCTTCCCTACTATGGTCAAAAGTATCATCATCTTCATGATCACCCAGAACCAAAACTTAGGTCCTTGGCTCCTCACTCTCTCACCCCACCCCCATATTCAATGAGTTACCAAATATAGCTGTTTCTTTCTCCACAATGTCTCTCACATATGACCCTTTCTGTGTATCCACACAGGTAACACCTTAGTTCAGGTCCTTGTCATCTCATCTAGATTATTACAATGGTTTTTTTAATTAGTTTCCCTCTTCAAGTTTTTCTCCACTTCTGTCCGTTGTTTGCACTGCAACCAAATTGTTTCCTTAAGTAGAGATTTGAACATGTCACTCCCCTACTAAGTTAATTCCAATGAGTCCCTTATTGATTCTACGATTGAAGATTAACTCCTATTTACCTTTTAAAGCCCTACAACTTGCTTCAACCTAGTTTTCCCACTGCATCGAGCATTACTCATTCACACATTCTCAATGATCCAACCAAACTGGATCACCTACTATGTACTCTCTTCAGTGTCCATGCTTTTACACTTGCCATTCCCTATCCCCGAAATATGTTTCTGTTTCATTGCCACATCATAGAAGAATCCATGTCTTCATTTAAGAAGTAGCTCAAGTATCACTTTCTACATGAATCTTCTCTTAATGCCCCTACATCTAGTCCTTTCCCTCTCACATACTTCATTATTTTTAACTTCTTTGTATTTATTCTCATTGTATTTATTTTGTATATACTTGCACATAATAGTGGATAGGTCAATGAGGTAGTAGTATTTGAATGATGTGCAGATATTGATTGCCTACTTACAGTCTTTAGGGAACGCACAAATATTTCCCTGAATACTTTCATCAAAGTAACATCTGCAAATTCAGGTGGAGAGGAGGTGAGACAGTTTCTATCCATTACTGACTAAGGGGCTGGAGGTCTACTTGACTAAGGAACCAGATAGACTGATGATACTAAAAGTGCTGAACCAGAGGTATCAGCACATTTATGGACCATTCAGGATATGTCTCAATATTTTGTACTTCCTAGCAGTGAATGAGGCAAGAACTACTGGGGTATGTCAACTGGGGCGGGGAGGGGAAGAGTGGCTGCCCTAACTCCCATATGGACACAATTTGTCTATTAATAGATGGTGCCTCTGTTTCTTTTGCATTTGTTTTTCCTAGATCTTAGGTAAATGAGCATCTAGTTTTTTGGAGTGGTGTTCCAAAGAAACAGAGAGACAGCAACATCAGTAAAAAATGTTTGTTTTGAAAGACTGTCCATTGCTCTTATGGGTAGCTTAGAGGTCAGTAAAAGTACTTTGCAAATCCCTAAAAGCAATCCTGACCACTAAGGTCTTTCTTTTCAACTCTGGGCCCACTTATAATCCATTTGTTCACCTTCCCCTGTAAGTGCTCAGGGTCTGCAATATGAGGGTCCAAGTGTAGTAGAAAAAAAACAGTTTGAGATAATAATTATTAAAAATATTTTCCATTTTTCTGTTTGTAATTTTTTTATCTTTATCCTTGAATGTTCATTGGTATGACTATGCTTAGTTGAATATCTTATCAAGCTTTCTACTGATTGGTTTTAACTAATCTCCACTGCTTTTCTCTGCTTAATGACATTATATTGATCAATAAATATTCATCATCCTTTTCTGTAAGATTTTCAGATGAATTTGTAGTCCAACTTATTACCATTATTAGCCATTTCTCTATTTTTACAGTTGTCAAATGTTTTCTGAGTAAGCTTTTTCTCTGGACTCTTTTGATCTCCTCACTGTAGCAATTAATTTTTATAGGTTTAACTACTAGATAAAAAAATAATCAATTTCAATATCATTTCTATTGTCCATTTCCTACTTTTTTATTTTCAATAACAAGTATACCCAATTCAGGGTTAAATTTCAATTGTATCTCATATCTTTTTCTCATGACTATTCTTTTTTCTTGTTTATTATAAATTCTGATTTTATGTCTTAAAAATTGATAACCTGAGTAACTATAAACATGTTTCATAGTTAATTCTCATGTTCAAGATAAATTTTTTCCTGTCTGATAAATGTAGTTAATTTTATTCAGTGTATATTGTTTGGTGCTTGTCATTTCTAGCACCTACCAATTATTTTATGTAAGTGTTTATGATATAAAAACATGAGAAGTCTGCTTAATTTAAGTCTTTGTCCTCTCTCATTTCTCTCTCCTGAACCATTCTTTCCAATGTATTTCTCCTTATCCTCACCTTTTCCTATCTTTTGTTTGAAGTCACAAAGAATTAGAGGTTATGTTGATTAAGTTTGGATTATTGCTTGTATTGTTTCTTAATTTCTAAGTATCAAAGATTTAGAATTGGAAGGGATCTTAATAGCCACTGAGTACAATCCCCTCATCTTATAGATGATGATAGAGAGGTTAAGTGACTTGCCTAGAGTCACACAGCTATTAAGTGTCTGGTGAGGGATTTGAACCCAGATCTTTCTGACCCCAAGCCTGGTGCTCTATCCATTACATCAAAGGTGTCAAACTCACAGCCAACGGTAGCAATTAGCCCCCCCGCCCCCCTAAGCTCCAGAGTGTTACTTGAACCAGATTGAAATATAATGGGGAAATATTTAACAAAATAAGTAAAAATTCAATACAACAGAGATAATGTTACTTTGTAGTTTTCTAAGTAAAATGAGGCCCACAGTGATCTAATTCTATTTGAGCTCTACACCACTGAAATACATCATGCTACTTCTTAGTGTGTAGACATTTGAGAACATGGGATTTCATGTAAGCTTTACATATTTTTTCTTCTTCTGAATTTTTCTGTAACACTGTTGTTCGTCCTACATTGTAGCTACTCTCCATCATATAGCTTGATGATTATGTGCAGTTATTTTTCACCTTCACCCTCCTCTTCAGTTTAAAACTTTTTAAAATTAGATTTGGAGATTTATAGATAAATAAATTCAAAGGACCCCTTTTTAGGAACATGTCATTATTTCTGCCTGTCATCTTGTATTTTAATCCATGATCCATATATTCAAATTCCATTTTCAGGTATCATTTTAACTAACTCCTTACTTCACACATCTCCTTCTGTTCCCCCGCACCCCTCCCTTTATGCATCCCTTGCCTTCAATAGGCAACAACAATGGAAATGTGCCATTTGGTCTTCTATTTCTCAACCAAACTTTCATCATCTTTGACTTCCTAGCATTCCTGCTGTCAGTATTATTCATGGCTACATGAACTACCAAAAATGCATAGTAGTCATCTGATTGGATGTGTTAGGGAGGTTCGTTGCCACTTTTTGAGTACCCCTTAAAGTCACTCCACCAACAAACATTTATTAAGCCCACTGAAATCTCTATTGTTGTTAATAGGTTTACAAATATCTACCTCAATACTCCAAACTAGAATTTCACCAATTACCACTATTCTTTTCTTATTTCTTTTTCTTTTCTTTCTTCCTTTACCCCTGTCTCACATGTAGAGGTGGCCTTACCTAGTCTAACTTCTCTAGCTGCTCAAGGAATCATATTCCATCCCATCTCCTCCAGCAGAATGCCCCCTCCATCATCCCCAGTCTATCAGTTATTTTCAATCTCTTACTGTCCACTAGTTCATTCTCTACTAAAACCTGCTCATGTCTCTATTTTCCTGAAACGTGCGCACTTGCATGCGCACACACACACACACACACACACACACACACACACACACACACACACTGTTTCAGTTCTTCCATCCTTGAAAACAATCATCCTATAACTCTTCTATCCTTTGTGGCTAAACTCCATGAAAAGGCCATTTACAATAGGTGCCTCAACTTTCTCTCCTCTCACTCTCTTCTTAACCCTTTACAATTCATCCTTTAACCTTATAATTCCACTCTTATAACTTCCCTCTCCAAAGTAGCCAATGTTCTCCTAGTTGATAAATCCAATGGGCTTTTCTCAATCCTCATTCTCTTGACCTCTCTGAAGGCTTTGACATTATTGATCACACTCCCCTCCTTAATACTCTCTTCTCTCTAGGTTTTTGAGACACCATTCTCTTCTGTTTTTTTTTTAAGCTATCTGGCTTCTCTTTCTCAGTCTTTTTTTTTTTTCTAAATCCTCATCCACATCATACCTTTTAACCATGGATGTTGCACAGGGTCCTGTACTGGGAGCTTTTCTTGCCACCTTCTATACTATTTCACTTGGTGATGTCATCAGCTCCATGGAATTAATTACTATCTTTATTAGTGATGATTCTAAATCCTATCTATCCTTCCCCAACCCCTTTATACCTTCTATTTTCATATCTCCAACTGTCTTTGAGACATCTACAACTGGATGTCCAATAGACATCTTAAACTCAACATATACAAAACAAATCTCATTATTTCTCCTCCAAATCCTCCTCCAACCTTCCCTATGTGGAGGATACAGAGGGGATCATCATCCTTCCCAGACTCTAAACCTATGAGTCATCCTCAACTCCTTACTATCCCTGACCAACCACATCCATTCTGTTGCCAATTCTGACAACAGAATTCTGTTGTCATTTTCACCTTACAACAGGCCTTGAATATACCCCCTCATCTACTCAGGCACTGCCACCACTCTGGTAGAGGAACTCATCACTGCGTTGACTATTGCAGTAGCCTGCTGGTGGGACTGCCTGCCTCAAGTCTCTCCCTACTCATTTTCCTAAAGCACAGGTCTAACTACATCAGACCCCCATGCTCAATAAATCCAGTGATTCCCTGTCCCTCTTACACCACCCTCAGATCCTATATACTTTTAATTCCAGAGCCAGCGGACTCCTGGGTTTTCCACAAACTTCATTTCTAGGCTTTGAACATTTTCTTTGACTCACCCTGATGCCTGAAATACTTTCCCTTTTTATCTCCACCTCCTAGATTCCTGGTCTTTCTTTAAGTCCCAACTATAATCCCATTTTCCTCAGGAAACCTTTTCCAACCCCTCTTAAATGTAGTGCTTTCCTTCTGTTAATTATTTTCTTTGTATCCTGTATATACCTTATGTGTGTCCATTTGTTTTTTGTCTCTCCCATTAGATTTCCAGCTTCTTCAAGACATCAACTGTCTGTTGCCTTTTTTGGTATTCCCAGTATTTAGCACTTTGCCTAGAACATAGTAGACAGTTGGTAAATATTTATTAATTGATTGATTGATCTTATTCATTTGATATTTACTCAATATTCTCTCATTTGATAGTATCAATATATAACTTAAAATTCCTTGGAGCACAAACTGGTTGTTCCTCCTCAGAATCACCTCTCTTCTCTTCAGAAAAAGTCTCACTATTTCTTTTAAAGTACAATGTTCACTTGCTCTTCTTCCCTTTCTCTGGGACATTGTCAGGTCTCTGATTCATTATGTAGGTTCAAATTCCCCTCTGTTTATTAATCTCCCTTTAGTACATCTCCCATACACCCCCTCCCAAACCATTGCTTATTTATATCATATACATATGTACTTATATGTATATATGTTTCCTCTTGTAATACAATTTAAGTTCCTTGAACACAAGGAATGTCATTGTTGTCATTGTGTTTGTAGTATAAAACATAGTGCTTAGCATATATTAAGCACTTGATAAATGTTGATTAATTGAAGCTTCTCCTTATATTTTTTATAAGAAAATCTTCTTTGCTCCAGATAACTCAGAGCATATAGAAACATTTCTCCTGCAGTAAGGTTTAAACAGTCCATTAATTCTGAGTTTATAACAAAAGAGTTTGTAAATGGTGGGGAAGGAAGAAGGATGTCATTCAATGACCAGGTTGCCAATGGTCCATTTCTTAATTGTTCTCTGCCCCTAACACCAACACAACTGTCAAACTTCATAGGGCCCAATTCCTTATCTCTTGAAACACCCACATCCATATTGGGCATCATTGGGTTCTTATACTGAGTTTTATCTCAGAGCAGTCTCAAAATGACGTGCTACCTTGTCATTTGAGAACAGAACTCATTGTATTTCTTCTCTCCATAGAAGTCCTCTGTGTCAGAACCTATTGGACAGTTCTAGGTGGTTGGAGGGCACATGGTGAGCCAAGAGTTACCAAGGATGGAGTCCAATCCAGAATGAATGTCAGAAAAATAAGAATTACATACATGCCCCCTACATATAATGTAGACAGGAGACATGTAGTTACTGTGAATCTTGAGTACCCAAATTGGCAGATCTGGACAAAGATTAGAATCTGAGTACATAGGCCAGAAATATTGTTCTGAAGTCCAGGCTGGGGTTGGAAGGGAGAGGATAGTGAGAATGTATGGACTAGGATCAAAGTTCAGCATTCAGATCCTGACAGATGGATAGAGATAGAAATTGGGGCAGCCGGATGGCAAAGTGGATAAAGTGCTGGGCCTGGAGTCAGGAAGACTCATCTTCCTGAGTTCAAATCCACCATAAGATACTTACTAGCTGTGGGGTCCTGGGCAAATCATTCAACCCTATTTGCCTCAATTTCTTCATCTGTAAAATGAACTAGAAGAGAAAAGAGCAAACCATTCCAGCATATTTTCCAATAAAAGCCTACAGGGTGTCATGAAAAGTCAGACATGATTGAAAAATGACTGAACAACAACAGCAACAAAAAGAAGTGTGATTAAAACATTTAGTTTTTGGTCAGAATGCTAAGGCATGGGCAATACAGTGGGAAAACCAACAATCAAACAAACAAAATCTGGATGTGGAATCAGTGGATCTAGATTCAATCCCCTTCTCTGCTGCCCAAGTGACCTTGATAAACTTGTCTTACCTCTCTGGGGATCAATTTCTTCATCTGAAAAATGAGGAGGTTATACCAATTGATTCCTAGATTTAAATGAACTATCCTGTAATATTAGTACACAGTCTGAGATATCAACAGAATTTAGGGATCGAAGATTAAACCAGGCAAAAGCAAATAGGCAGAAATAATAAAGGATGTGAATAATGTTTTAGTATGAAACTTGCCACAGTGAGGAAAATAAGGCAGTTGAAGTGTGATGGTAGAAAGAGAGCAGCTGCTTCCATAGTTCTGCCAGGAACACTGGCCTCTTCTGCACTGGATCTGACTCTCGTTAACATTGAAACTCTAGTAGAAGACATGTTTGCCTTCTGGAGTTTGAAGGGAGGCTGATGACACTGTTGTTGCAGAGGGAGTATATAAGCTTAGGGAAACAGAGAGAGCTAAGCAGGACTATATCACTACAGGATCATTAGGCTGTAGAGGTCTGGTAGTACTAGCCTGTGTGACAATTTTTGGGTTCACTGGTTCTGTGGTTACTCCTTGCAGAAGGCTTATGGAAGTCTGCCAAGTTGCCTTAAGTTCTGGGCCCAGAGAATACCAACAGAACATGGTGGTGATGAATCCCTGACATGAGGCCAATAGTAGCTGCATTCACTATATCTGCAGTTCTTAACCTTTTTTGTTCTCAAGACCACTTTGGGGGGTGGAGCCAAGATGGCAGAGTAAAAGCAGTGACTTACTTGAGCGCTCCCCCAAGCCCCTCCAAATACCTGTAAAAAATGGCTCTAAAGAAAATCTAGAGCAGCAGAACCCACAAAAAGGCAGAGTGAAGCAAATTCCTAGCCCAAGACAACCTAAATGGATGATTGGAAAGGTCTATTGGGCTGGCTGGGAGAGGAGCGCAGTTCAGCTTGGGCTGTGCAAACAAAGACCAAGCCTCAGTAAACCTAGAGCAGTTCTCAGGGGATTGAATCAAAGGGAGCCGTGGCAGTTTCAAGACTTCTCAACCCACAAACCCAGATGCTTCCAGAACTCTAGGCTCATAGACAGAGGGGAGATCAAGTGGATGATCAGAGGGGGATTGCAGGGATCTCTTTGCTAGTGCTGAGGCAAGATTCTCTTGCTTTGCCCATGCTTGGATCTGGGTCACAGTTCTGGGTGATGGTCCTGGGGTGAGGAGGAGTGCTTGCATGGTGGAACTTCTAGTGGCAGTGGAGAAGGAATCCTCCTCACAGTTCCAAGGCAGAAAACAGTGCTTGTGGTCACTCATAGACCACAGCACAGGCAAGGAAAGGAGTAAACACCTCACCCTTGATCATACCACCTTGGAAGAACTGAAAATTTACAGGTCCCTAGAAGTATCTCTGAAAACTGCTGCACAAAACCCCTGGAGCTTGGGACAGTACATTCTCCATGCTGGAAGCAGACCCGTACCTTAACAAAGAGTTTAAAACTCAAATAATTGGTTGGGAATATGAACAAACTGCAAAAAAAGTCAGATCATAAAATCTTTCTTTGGTTACAAAGAGGATCAAAACATACAACAAGAAGGAGACAAAAAAGTCAAAGCTCCTATATCCAAAGTCTCCTAGAAAAATATGGATCAGTCCCAGGCCATGGAAGAGCTCAAAAAGGATTTTGAGAAGGAAGTAAGAGAAGTAGAGGAAAAACTGGGAAGAGAAATGAGAGTGATGCAAGAAAATCTTGAAAAACAAGTCAACAGCTTGCTAAAGGAGACCCAAAAAATACTGAAGAAAATAACACCTTAAAAATAGCCTAACCCAAATGGCAAAAGAAGTCCAAAAAGCCAATGAGGAGAAGAAAGCCTTAAGAAGCAGAACTGGGGGGCAGCTAGGTGGTGCAGTGGATAGAGCACCGGCCCTGAAGTCAGGAGGACCAGATTTCAAATCCGGCCTCAGACCAAACGTTTGACACTTACTACCTGTGTGACCCTGGGCAAGTCACTTAACCCCAATTGCCTAAAAATAAAAAATAAAATAAAATAAAATAAAATAAAGAAGCAGAATTGGCCAAATAAAAAAGAAAGTCCAAAAGCTTACTAAAGAAAATACATCCTTAAAAATTAGAATGGAACAATTGGGAGCTAATGACTTCATGAGAAATTGAGATATTGTAAAACAAATCCAAAAGAATGAAAAAATAGAAAATAATGTGAAATATCTCATTGGAAAAACACCTGACCTGGAAAATAGATCCTGAAGAGAGAATTTAAAAATTATTGGACTATCTGAAAGCCATATTCAAAAAAAAGGCCTCAACATCTTCTTTCAAGAAATTATCAAGAAAAACTGCCCTGATATTCTAGAACCAGAGGGCAAAATAGAAATTGAAACAACCTACCAATCACCTCCTGAAAGAGATCCCCAAAGGAAAACTCCTAGGAATATTGTAGCCAAATTCCAGAGTTCCCAGGTCAAGGAGAAAATATTGCAAGCAGCTAGAAAGAAACAATTCAAGTATTATGGAAACACAATCATGACAACACAGATTTACCAGCTTCTACATTAAGGGACCAGAGGGCTTGGAATATAATACTCTGGAGATCAAAGGAGATAGGATTATAGCCAAGAATCACCTTCCCAGCAAAACTGAGTATAATCCTTCAGGGGAAAAAATGGATATTCAGTGAAACAGAGGACTTTCAAGCATTCTTGCTGAAAAGACCAGAGCTGAATAGAAAATTCTATTTTCAAATACAAGACTCAAGAGAAGCATGAAAAGGTAAACAGGAAAGAGAAATCATAAAGTTGAGGTGTTTATATTCCTACACGGAAAGATGATATTTGTAACTCATGAGACCTTTGTCAGTATTACAGTAGTTGGAGAGAGAGGTAGAATGGGGTAAATTATCTGACATACAACAGACAATAAAAGGCTTTTACAGTGGAGGGGAAGTGGGGGAAGGTGAAAGGGAATGAGTGAATCTTATTCTCATCAGATTTGGCTTGAGGAGGGAATTACATACACACTCAATTGGGTATGGAAATCTATCTTACCCTACAGGAATATAGGGGAGAAAGGGATAAGAGAGCAGGGGGATGGTAGAAGGGAGGGCAGATGGGGGGGTGGGTAATCAGAAGCAAACACTTCTGAGGAGTGACAGGGTCCAAAGAGAGAATAGAATAAACAGGAGGTGGGATAGGATGAAGGGAAATGTAGTTAGTTTTTCACAATATGACTACTATGGAAATGTGTTGCATGACTACACATGCATAATCTGCATTGAGTTGCTTGCCTTCTCAGTGAGAGTGGTTGAGGAGGGAGGAAGGGAGAAAATTAGGAACCCAAAGTTTTAAAAACAAATGTTGAAAAGTGTTTTCATATGCAACTGGGAAATAAGATATATAGGCAATGGGGTATAGAAATCTGTCCTGCCCTATAGGAAAATAGAAGGGAAGGGACTAAGAGAAAGGGGATGGGTAACAGAAGGGAGGGCAGATTAGGGGAAGGGTATTCAGAATGCATGCCATGTTAGGGTGGAGGGAGGGGAGAGATGGGGAGAAAATTTAGAACTCAAAATCTTGTGGAATTAATTGTTGAAAACTAAAAATAAATAAATTAATATAAAAAGAAAAAAAGACAACTTTATACTCTTAAAATCTATTGAGTAACATTCCCCCGCCCAAGAGCTTTTGCTTATGTGGGTTCAATCTTCATGTTTATTATATTAGAAATTAAAATGTCACAGTATTATCACAAAAAAAATAGTTTTTGGCTTGTAGACCCCTCCTAAGGGGTCCCTGGACCACACTTTGAGAAGCATTGCTCTATAGTACCTATCCTACCTTCCCTATGGCATCTGAGTATCAGGGGTTGGAAGACTTTGACATAGGTACATACTAACACAAAAGTACAACCAGGAAGATGATCCAAAATAGTGCCATAATAGTCTACTTTCCTTCTTGGTTTTAAATAGCATTCCTTGGTGTGGGTAAGTCAGGACTGCCAAGTAGAGCTGCCCCCAAGACAGAAGCAGGGTTCCTCAGGTACCACTAGGTAAGCCTTCTCGATCTTTACACTACCATAGTATTCCTAGCCTTCTATACTGAGATTCACTCAGTTCCTGGAATCAAACCCTTCTACCCCAAAAGAGAACTAGTTTCAGATAGATAATGATAATGGTAACAAGGATGATACCACTAATAATAATAATAACTAGCATTTATGTTGTACTTTAAGGTTTGCAAAGTGCTTTACAAATATTATCTCATTTGATTCCTGCAACACTGAGCACTATTAGTATCACCATTTTACAGAAAGAGAAAGTGAGGCAAGTGGCTGATGTGATTTACACAATATGTCTGAGGGTGGATTTGAATTCAGATTTTCCTGACTCCATGTCCAATGTTTTATACCCTGAGCCACCTAACTGCCCTAATCCCCATTATTGTTGGTATATTGAACTGATTTATCTGTCTTCCTGAATTGCCCTAGACCTTTCACTTGCCTGCGTCTTGACATTTGCTTGACCCTTAACCTATTATTAAATATCTGGATTCCTTTCTGCTCTCCCATCTGTTCTGACCTTTGATAAACTGTGTACAGCACAGCACAGTGAAAAAAGAATTGGATTGGATCCACACTAATGCAATTCACATTTATATAGGTCTTTCTTTTTTTTTAATAATAAATTTATTTATTTTTAGTTTTCAACTTCCACATTTACTTCCACAAGATTTTGACTTCCAAATTTTCACCCCATCTCGCCCTCCCCCCACCCCAAGATGGCATGGATTCTGAATACCCCTTCCCTTAGTCTGCCTTCCCTTCTATCTCTCCCCCCTTCTCTTAACCCCTTCCCCTTCTATTTTCCTGTAGGGCAGGATAGATTTTTGTACCCCATTTCCTGTATTTCTTATTTCCCAGTTGCATGTGAAAACATTTTTTTTAAACATGTGTTTTTAAAGCTGGGTTCCAAATTTTCTCCCTTCCTCCCTCCCCACCCACTCTCATTGAAAAGGCAAGCAACTCAGTATAGGTTATACATGTGCAGTCATGCAAAACACTTCCATAGTAGACATGCTGTGAAAAACTAACTCTATTTCCCTTAATCCTATCCCACCCCCCTCCATTTATTCTATTCTTTCTTTTGACCCTGCCCTCTTCAGAAGTGTTTGCTTCTGATTACTCCCTTTCCCAATCTGCCCTCTCTCTATCATTCCCCTGCTCTCTTGTCCCCTTCTCCCCCTATTTTCCTGTAGGGTAAGACAGATTTCCATACCCAATTGAGTGTGTATGTTATTCCCTCCTTAAGTCAAATCCTATGAGAATAAGATTCACTCATTCCCTCTCACCTTCCCAGTTTCCCCTCTACTCTAAGAGCCTTTTCTTTTCTGTTTTTTTTTGTGAGATGGTTTACCCCATTCTACCTTTCCCTTTCTCCTTCTCCTAGTATAATCCTCTCTCACCCCTTAATTTTATTCTCCAGATATGACCCCTTCATCTTCAACTCACCCTGTGCCCTCTACCTATCTATCTATCTATCTATCTATCTATCTATCTATCTATCTATCTA
>NW_020954564.1:7548913-7670411 GCF_900497805.2 Vombatus ursinus | reverse complement strand
CTATCTATCTATCTATCTATCTATCTATCTATCTATCTATCTATCTATCTATCTATCTACATATAATTTTTTCCCCTCCAACTACCCTAATACTGACAAAGATCTCATGAGTTACAAATATCATCTTTCCATGCAGGAATGTAAACAGTTCAACCTTAATAAGTCTCTTATGATTTCTTTTTCCTGTTTACCTCTTCATGTTCTACTTGAGTCTTGTATTGGAAAGTTAAATTTTCTGTTCAGCTCTGGTCTTTTCATCAAGAATGCTTGAAAGTCCTCTGTGTCACTGAATGACCATTTTTTCACCTGAAGGATTATACTCAGTTTTGCTGGGTACGTGATTCTTGGTTGTAATCCTATCTCCTTTGCCTTCCAGAATATTATATTCCATGCCCTGTGGTCCCTTAATGTAGAAGCTGCTAAATCTTGTGTTATCCTGATTGTGTTTCTGCAATACTTGAATTGTTTCTTTCTGGCTGTTTGTAATATTTTCTCCTTGACCTGGGAACTCTGGAATTTGGCTACAATATTCCTAAGAGTTTTCCTTTGGGGATCTCTTTCAGGAGGAGATCGGTGGATTCTTTCAATTTCTATTTTGCCCTCTGGTTCTAAAATATCAGGGCACTTTTCCTTGATGATTTCTTGAAAGATGATGTCTAGGCTCTATTTTTGATCATGGCTTTCAGATAGTCCAATAATTTTTAAATTCTCTCTCTTGGATCTATTTTCCAGGTCAGTTGTTTTTCCAAAGAGATATTTCACATTAAGCACTGGCAAAGAGATTCCTGCAATCCCCCTCTTATCAGCCACTCGATTCCCCCTCAGTCTGTAGGCCGGAAGCTCAGGAAACAGCCGCGGCCTGCCCTGGAGACTTGTGGCTGAGACCTAGCTTCTTCTCTCACCGCAGTCACAAACTTTTCCCACTGACCTTCAGAGTTGTCTTTGGTGTTCCTTGGTTGAGAAGTCTGGAAACACCACAGCTGTCCGCGATTCAGTCCTCTGAGGCCTGCTTCAGGTTTGCTGCGGCCTGTGTGCCCACTCAAAGCTGTGCTCCTCTCCCTACCCAGTGCAATAAACCTTTCAGATCAACCATCCAGGTTGTCTTGGGCTGAAAAGTTGTTTCACTCTGTCTCTTTGTGGGTTTTGCTGCTTTAGAATTTGTTTAGAGCCATTTTTTAACAGGTATTTGCAGGGATTTGGGGGAAAGCTCTAGCAAGTCACTGCTTTGACTCTGCCATCTTGGCTCTGCCCCCATATAGGGCTTTCAAAGGTTTGCAAAGAACATACTCACATTATCTCATTTGAGCCTCACAATAGCCATGTGAGGTAAATATACTGCAAGTATTATGATCAATCTTTCATATCAGAACAATACAGCTCAGAATAACTAAATGTTTTGTTGATGGATACATAGCTAATAGATGTCAGAGGAATGTTCTGAAACCAGATTTCTCTGAATTCTCAGTCCACTGCTTTTTCCACTAGGCCATACTGCCTCTCTGGGTTCAAATTCTAACTCTGACACTTACTTCATGATCAAAGACAAGTACCTTAAACCTACTGAGACTCTGTTTCCTCAATTGTAAAATGAATAGAATGATACTTGGGCTATTTATCTCATGGAATTCTTATGAAGTTGGAATGAAAGTATGTATTTAAAGAATTTTGTAAAATAGACCCCCTCAAGCTAACATTTCTATATAATAATAATATAACTCATAAAGCAGTAACAAAAAGAAAAATAACATCTACAAAATCCATGCAATATTTGGGACTCAATCTGTCAAAACACCTTCAATACTAGAATAGAGTCAATTACAAAATGCTTCTTAAAAATAATGAATAACTGAACTAGAGTAATATTCAATGCTCATGGCTGGGCCTCATCAATATAATAAAAATGACAATAATACTAAAGTTAATTTTCAGATTTAATTCTATAATGATCAATCTACAAAACAGGTACTTTATAGAACTAGTTAACATAACAGAATTCATTTGAAAAAAACAAAAGATCTAGAATAGCAAGGGAAATAATGAAGTAGAAAGGTAGGAATGAAATAAAAACTGCATTTTCAAATTTCAAACTATATTACAAATAGCAATCATCAAAACTATCTTATATTGGTTAAAAATAGGAAAATAGATTGATGGACCAGAATAAAGGAGAATGAATCAGAAATACTTAAACTCTATAAGACTGTGCTGATAAACCTGAAAACATGTTACCTAGGAAAAATTCCCTATTTGACAAGAAATGCTCGGGAAAACGTAAGGCAATCTGGCAAAAAATTGGGTTAGATCAATATTTTACACTGTGTTTCAAAACAAATTCAAAAGAGATATATGACTTAAATACTAAAGATCTCACCATAAAAAAGCATATTGTATACCTCTCAAGCTATGAATTCTTAACCAAACAAGAGATAGATATAATTACAAAAGATAAAATAGGTAATTTTGATTACATGTAATGGAAAAACTTTTACATAAAAAATGAACACATGTAGGATAAGAAAGAAAGTAGACTGGGAAAATATTTGAATCAAATATCTCTGATAAGGGCTTGCTATCCAAAATATATAGACACTGTAAATGGGATAAGGCTTAGAAGTAAAAGCTACAAAACCAAAAAATAATTAAAGAGAAATAATTTAAAAAATAGATATACAAGCCCAAAAGCCATTTGCCAATAAATGAGAGATCAAAGGTTATAAACAAATAATTTTCAGAGGGATTGCAAACTATTTACAACTTTACAAAAGAATGCTCCAGATCATTAATAATAAGGAAAATGCAAATCAAAACAACCTAGAACTTTTACCCCATACCTACCAAATTAATAAAGATGACAAAAGATGGGAATCATCAGTGTTGTAGGGGTTGTAGAAAGCAAAGCACCCAATTACGTTGTTGGTGAAGCTGTGAATTGGTGTAACATATGAAAATCAATTTGGAATTATGCAAATAAAATGATTAAATATCTATACCCTTTGACCCAGAAACTCTAGTCCTAGGCATATAACCCAAAGAAGCCACTGACAAAAAGAAAGGTCCTGCATATGCATAAATATTGATAACAGTAGTTTTTGTGGCAACTAAGAACTGGGAACAAACCAGACACCCATTGATAAGGGAATGGCTAAAAAAAGGTGTGGTTCATTAATGTCAAGGAGTTACTGCATCATAACAAAGGACAAACATGATAAATAAAGAGGATCATGGAAAGATTTACATAAACTGATGCAAAGTAAAGTTAGTAAAGCCAATAAAACATTATACACAATGACTATAATAAAGCAAATGGAAAGCACAATCACCACAAAACAATCAAAACTGAATGTTTCAGAATATAAAGAACAAGAGTAACACCAAAGAAGATATATGAGAACACACCTTCTCCACTCCTTTGTAGTATTGTGGGTGGTCTATAGGTATGGAACATCACATACGATGCCATTCTGTTTTGATTTGTTCATTAGTTTTGATTAATTTTTTCTTTTCCTCTTTTAAAAAGAAAATTATGTGTCATGTAATAGTTCTTTGGCTGGGGAAGGGATGCAGGGAGAAATCTTGGTGATGTAAAAAAAAATCAATAGAATAGTTGTACATATATTATTTTAAAAGCTTGTTGTAAACATTCAAGTATTACAGAAATATCAGCTATTAAGATTTGAAGCTCTGAGTTCAAGGCTTGCCTTTGCAATTTACTAGACATGTGACAACAGTCAACACCTTTCTGAATCTCAGTTTCCTCATTTATAAACTGAGAATAAATCATCATCATTATCATCATCATCTGTGGCTTGCCTATTTCATGGTATTACTATATAGCTCAAATCAATAGAAACCATCCTTAAGGCCAAAGACTTTCATTTTTGTTCTGATTCTCTCCTTCCCCCTCTTCTCCCCCTACCTCTGGTCCCCAATGCCTAACTCAGCTACTTGTATATAGGAGATGCTTAATCAACATTTGTTGAAGTGAATGAATATGTAGAAAATTACTCTGTAAACTGTAGAAGCCTATAAATTCAAGTGATCAGTTATTATGTTACCTCATTAATTAATCCAATAGAACTCTTATAATATTACCTAGGTATCTCAGTACCAACATCCACCTGGTGACTCTTTCTTCCTATCTGCTTAGTCATTGACAATTTGAACCTCTCCAAGAAGGGGAGGAGACAAAGATACAGAGTGGAAAATTAGAGCCCTTCCTGGCTCCGCATGAAACCACTTGAGCAATCAGCAGGAGGCAGTGAAGATCACTGCAGAAAACTCAGCCTCAGCCCCAATCCACCTTTCTTATTAACTCCATTTCTCTAAATCTTATGGGTTCTCTGTAGCTGTCTGATAAGATGTCTTTCCCCCCTGCATTTTTTTCTCAGTTTTAAAATAGCAATATTTCCCCAAGGACAGTGGCACTAATAAAGACATTAACAACAAATTCCCCACACCAAGATGCAAGTTAAGAACACTAATCCCCTTAAGTTCTTTTGCATCTATGTTTCAAGGAGATTTTATTGGATGCATGATGTGATGATGAGAAGGACTGTGTCTGATTGCTAGGATTTCAGGGATGCTCAGACATAATGGGGTGGGTAAGTCCAGGAACATTACTTAGGATTTGAGTCCCCCAATCCCTCAATTTGCTCCTCTACAAAATGGGACCAATAACACTGACTACCTTAGAGCTACCTTATGAGAACAAATAATATGTTTATTGGCCATTAACATGAATTCAATCTTTTGGGATAATAGGGATATATAAATACCAATATTATTATATTACTCATATAGCACAGGGGCTTAGGAGTTTAATTAGCTATTGTGGTAAACACATGGAATGGGGAAGCTCCCAGGCAATGTTGTTCATTGCCTTATGCTGTTGTTTCATTTTCCAGGGTGATAGGACCTCTGTGGGAGTTTCCCTATTAGCTCTATGCTTTCCTAGTTGTAGGACCTTGAAAAAGTCTCTTTGAGCCCATTTTCTTATGTGAAAAAAATGAGGATAATAACCTCTGTTCCACTCAGCTCATAGGATCGTTGTGAAGATGAAATGAGGTAATATGTAGATAGAGTCTGGTATTCTTATAGGGTATGGATTTCTAGCTGGGAAAAATGCTAACTTTGAATTCAGAAGATTTGAGTTTGAATTTTCACTGAAGCTCAGTCTTATAATCTGTGAAATTATGATATGATCTTATGATAGGTTTGTTATAAAGATTATATGAGAGAATGTGTACATAAAGGGCTTTGGACAAATATACAAATATTAAATATAGAAATAGAAACTACCCTTGTCATTGTATTCATCATCATCATCATCATCATCATCATCATCAAATAGAAAAGATGCTTAGGTTAGTTCTCAATTTTCATTTCTGTAATCCTCCTCTCCCTCTGTCTCTGTCTATTTGTCTCTCTCTCTCTCTCTCTTTCTCTCATTCTCTCTCCCTCTTCCCCCTGAACATACAATACTCTATCTTCATATTATCACTTCAACATGTACACCCATGCCCCTGCACACACACTCATAGTGAGCTCTATACTGTGATCCAAAAGGAATACAATATATTCCTCTCAGGTAACACTCGATCTAGACTGCTTAGTAATGTCATCTTTCTCTGTGTTCGTGTCCAATTCTTTCAACTAGATAAGATAATCAAGAGGAGTGATTGTGTAATATTCATCTTTATATCCTTTGCTGGGAATAAGGTAAAAATAAATATTTGTGTATTGATATAAAGAATCTTCATACTAGCCTTGTTGAGTACAATGCTAACCTCAAATATAAGAAGTTATCCACAGGGTACAATTTGAGCCCTTCTTTCTGCCTAAGGGTATCTTCCCATATACTCTTGATAACATTGGGGCACCAAAAATAAATAAACAAATAAACAAACCTGTGAATGAACAAGTGAACTAAGGGATGAATGAATAAAAGCATGAACAATAAATAAGTAAATGGATAAACTGATAACAGATAAATGAATGAAGGAACAAATTTATCCCTTAAGATAACCTCATTATCCTCTCTCTTCTAACTGGGAATGATGCTAATGAGAATTCACTGGTTTAATCATTATTTGTAAAGTTTAGTCTAATCAGGCTCTCTATCTGAATCAGTAGGCCAAAAAAAAAATCTGTGTTGAAGGCTTTTAGAGAATTATTTGTATCCTGCCATTCACACCTTGGTCAGTTCAGACAATGTAGGTACATTTGCCCAGCACTGCAGGTTCACTGGAGAATTCATACATCTTCCTCTGATGTAGGGCAGAGTGAGCCATATGAATCCAATTCATCAGAACTCCACTTTCCTCAGTGCCCTGGAACCAGAAAGCATTGATCTGATATGAATTAACTCATGAAAATTGTGAGTGACTGATTATAATTTTACTTGTTGCCCCTCCCAAGGGTCTTTTTTAGTTTTTTTTTTTAAGATATTAAAAAAACACCAAGCTTAATTATGGTTCTTCCATTAACTTGGAATATAACTGACTTTGGGAAAGACATTTCCCTTCTGTGGGGCTCAGTTCTTCATCTGTAAACTAAGGGACCATATTAGATTATCAATAATGGGTCTTTCAGCTCTTAAATTCTGGTAGCCTATGAATCATTATCAACATTTATTGTACGAACCTAAGTCATTTTACCCTCTCTGAACCTCAGTTTCTTCACTTTCAAGATGGACATATTACTTGCACTACCTACTTCATAGGGTTGTTATAATGAAAATTCTTCTAAACCCTTATAGTGTTTAAAGAAATTCAAGTTATTATCTTTCAATAATATCTAATCATAAATTTGGGGCAAGCCAGAAAGAAAGATGTTTTGGAAACAGTCATGTCATTTGTTCCTCAGTCACACCATATGGAGAACTGAAAGAGTACTATATCTGATGTCAAAGGAGTTAGCATGGTGCACTGGGAAGAATAGTGAATTTGGAATCAGAGAACTTGTGTTCAAAACCTCCTTTTGATACTTACTGCATGTGTGACCTTAAGAAAATCACATAAGCCTTAGTTTCTTCATCTATAAAATGAGAGGAATCCAACTAAATTGCCTTTGAGGTCCTGTCCGACTATAAGTCTATGTTTCTGTGAACTCCCCTACATGGCTATGGGCTTCATTTTCCCTATTTATAAAATGAACAGGTTGGATTAGGTGAACACTTCTAGCTTGGAAACTTATGACTTTTGGTTCTGATTTTCTGTGAAAGCCAGTCAAGAAGATTCTATAAGAAATGTTTTGAAGAAGTCCATGTGCCTAAGGATGAAAACTGAGGTAAGGTGGAGAACTGGAGGTGGCAGTATGTTTGAAGAGAAAGAAAGAAAGATACACACACACACACACACACACACACATACACACAGATGCACCACACACACAAGGAAAGACACAGAGACAGGTGGGGTAAGTAGGTAGGAGAGATCGGAACCAAACCTCATTGATATAGTTTTCCACATTCCAGTCTTCTTTCTTTCTCTCATTCTACATGATGAAAGACAGCTTTTTTCTGTAGATCTTTTTTTTCTTTCTTTTTTTGGGGGGGGGTGGTAATTGCAAGTCACTGTGTGAAAAGGAAGTCACCAGGGCACAGAGGCTGTCTAATATTTCAGCTTCCTACTCTGGGATTCAATTGTTTTCTCTGGCCTTTTGTGCTCTTAGTTTATGAAAAATCAATAGTTTAATATAGAAAAAAAATCCCCTGGCTATCTATTTAGGGCTGCATTACCTCCAGCACAGAGCTCTGGTTTTCCCTGTCAGCATGGTTAGGATCCCAACACATGTCTGGTTTGTGTGGTGGTTGATTCAGACTCCAGGAGGCCACTGTCCAGATAAGGGGACAGTAATAAGCTTATTCCCGACATTAACAGTTTGTATGATCATGACAAAGGCATTTTGATTTCTCTAAGACTCAATTTCTTCATCTGCACAATGGGGACGAAAATCTTTGCATTATCCACTTAACAGGGATATTGTGATTTATATATATTTTAAACTGCGTAGATAAGAGCTGTTAATCTTACTATAACAACAATAATATTTTAAAAAACTTACATTTCATAGAGTTTTATTTCTACTTTTTACAGAAATGTCATCTTATTTGAGTCTCTCAGAAACTCTGAGAGATAGTTCAGGCACTAACACACTTATTTAAAAGATGAGGAAATTCAAGCCTAGCAAGGCTAAGTGATTTGCACACACACACACACACACACACACACACACATACAGAGTAAGTTCATAAGATCTTTGATTTAGAACTAGTGTTTTAAAAGGATATCTGAGGGGCAGCTAGGTGGTGCAGTGGATAGAGCACCGGCCCTGAAGTCAGGAGGACCTGAGTTCAAATCTGGCCTCAGACCAAACACTTGACACATACTAGCTGTGTGACCTTGAGCAAGTCACTTAACCCCAGTTGCCTCACCAAAAAAAAGTATATCTGGTCCAAATTTCTTATTTTACAGATGAGGAAACTGACGTTTAGAGAGGTTGAGTGACTCACCCAACATCACAGATAGTATGTAGCAGAGCCAAGGTAAGAACTCAGTTCCTCTGGCTCCAAATCCAGCATGTACTTTCCCTTGTACATTTTTTTTCCTCATCCAATGAAACATTAAAATTTTGATGTACTATGTCAAACTAGTTTCATCCACTCAAGCCAATGAGGAAGGCCAAGTCCATGGCCTCTACTTTCTCAGTCAGGCTACTATCCCTGCCTGTTGAAATGTTAGTCATTCTGCAAGGCCTAGTTCAAATATCACCTCCTCCGTGGAGTCCTCATTGATCTTTTCCTTATCAAAACTTGGCCCAAGAACAAAGAATGTTAGAATTGGAAGAACCCTTAGAGATCAAAATCATCTAGTCCAACTCTCTCATTATGCAGAGGAAACTGAGGCTGCCAAGACAGAGGAACACTTGCCAGAGATCACAAAAATATCTTAGCTGGGATTTGAACCCAGTTTATGTCTCCAAAGGCAGGTCTCCTCCTGGGACACCTGAGGGCCCTCAATGCTCTTTCTTTGGAACCACCATTATCCCCTCAGAGAACAATGGCCTTTGGAGCAGTAAGGAGTGTGAATCTGTCCTTGGACAAGTTGCTTCCATTCCCTTGATCCCAGTTTCCTCTTTTATAAATGAGAGGATTACACTAGAGACTTTCTACAAGGTTCACCAGTTCTAAATTCTATCAATTTTGTCCTTAGAGATTACATAGCCCAACCTCCTCATGTTAGAGATGTGGAATCTAAGACCCATAGAAAAGAAGGTTCCTATCAAAGGAAGATACACTGGAAGATTATAAAGCAAGGGTTTGAACCCAGGTCTCCTGTCTTTAAATCTAGTTCTCTTTCTCCCATCTCTCTCTATCCCTTCTTATGTCTCTGATTATTCCATTCTGCTTTTCGCTACAGTTATCTATATACTTCTTTTATCCTACTAATGTGGTCTTGAAGGATAATGATTGCATCCTACTCATCTCTGACTCCCCCATAGCTTTATCAAAGCCTGGACACATGGTAGGTCCACACTAAATGTCAATTGTATGTAGTACATTTTATTTTTTTTTGAAAGAGACACCAAGGTTTGTTTATTTGTTGTTTTTCCCTGCCAGGTCCTTGGGCCCTAGAAGTTGGAGCAAGACAGAGGGAAAAGTCATCTACAGCTGTGAGGGGAAGATTTTCTTAATGAGAAAGAAATGTCATCTGTGAGCTAAAGGTGTAAGAACACAGTTGGCTCTTTCCAGATTGTAAAGGCTGAAGACTGGCTCCTAATGAGCAGGAGTGAAAAATGAGCTGAGTTTTTCAAAGATGTATTTTAATCCCACCCAACCCTTCAGAGTCCCCTGCTTGCTCTCACCTACTGTTCAGATTCTCTCCTAGAAAATCAGGAATTGCTTTCCCATTAATATGTCAACGAGATCAATACTAGCCCTCAGCAAGATCCCTAACACACTGAAGTGGTTTCCTAAGGTACAAGTCACTTCTTACTATGTCCCTTTCTCCCATCAGTACTGGATGGCCTTCTCTCTGGGTGCTTAGTGTTTTCCTGATTTCTCTTTCTCAAAATGACTTCAGATGAGTCACTTCCTCTCTGTAGCTCTGTTTTCCTCATCTGTAAAATGTGTGTGTGGGGGGGAGAGTTTGACTAAATGGCCCCTAAAGTTCCTTCCACCTTGAACATTCAAATGTTCTATTTTCTACCATTCTATGTTCTTGGGTCTCTTCTTGCTTTAACATTCTATATTGTGAGGTCTCTTCTAGCCTATTATCCTCTATTTCAGGGTCCATTCTAGCTCTAATATTCTATGTCCTGTATTCCAAGTGCTTTAAAGTCTTTTTCCACTCTAACATCAACCTACTCTTCAGAAAGACCTGACACTTGTCACTCCAAAAGATAGAAGAATTTGGCAACTACTTAAGACAGGGGTATGCTTCCGAATAGGGTGGAGCAGGGGAAAGACTTTTAACTACAGAGCTGAAACTTTAAAATCAGGTGCCTTCCAGCTTTGGGATTCATACCCTTCACTCTCCTTTCCCTTCTCCACTATCTCCATCTTCTCGTCTTTGAATCTCCCTGACCCCAAATCCTTCTCAAATATATACCTAGGAAGCTGTAGCCATGGGACTGATTGAGGGAATTCAGTCACATGATCTTAAATTTGATGTACTAATTGGCTCTAAAGTCTTTGTTAGAGAGGGTTATACTTAGCAGGATTTTTTTTTTTCCTTTCCTCATATAGATGACATAAATGTAAACGTCAACCTAGCTCCTTTAGAATGGATGAATAGAGTTCAAAATGACAAGATTTGAATATCCTTTCTACTCTGGAAGAAAATGGAATTTTAGTCAAGCTGAAAAAAGACAGGAAGCCTATCCACCTTTGCAGAGAAAGCACAGTCTAGTAAAAAGAGTAATAGACTTGGGCTCCAAAGACCTGCATTTGAATCCCATTTCTTTCATTTGCTAGTTCTATGACCTTGAGGGAATCCTCTCCTCTCCCTGGCTCTCAGTTTCGTTATCTATAAAATAAGGAGGAGAAATTAGATTATAGTGGAAGTAATACTGGAACTAGAAGCCAATGATATAAGTTGGGCCTCAGTTTCCTCATCTGTAAAAAGTGGGATTAGTTTAGATGCTTCCTAAGGTCCCTTCTAGCTCTAACATCCCATAAACTCTGAATTCTCTTTTGGCTCTAACATTCTGTCATTTTGCTCCTGCCACTCCAGTTCTCAAAGTGAACACACAAGTGGTTAAGCCACTTCAACTCCTTGTCTCTAGGCCAACGACAGTAAGAATAGCAGGCAGGAGGGGCCTCTGAGGTACTGTAGCCATTGACGCCCACAACTGTCAGCACTCTTTCCCCCAGGATGTGTGGGACTCAGCAGGGACTGATTATCTCTGTACCAGACAGGTTTTCACAAGCACGCTGGGAAGCGATGTGAGAAAATGTGAGAGGCAAAGAAAGGATTTCATTGCTTTTCTATACTGGGGTGGCTTTGTGTCAGTTTGGGGGGTCATAGGCCCTGGCAGTAGCCTGGTTCAAATAACTATATGTTTTTAGGTTGTACCCTGTACACTTGGTTCTGGGTATTCTATGCCATATTCTGGGAATAGGTTTCAGATAGGAGTCTTGAGACCCAGACTCTAGTCCTGATTATTCTTTTTTTTTTTATTTTTAGGCAATTGGGATTAAGTGACTTGCCCAGAGTCATACAGCTAGTAAGTGTCAAGAGTTTGGTCTAAGGCCGAATTTGAACTCAGGTCCTCCTGACTTCAGGGTCGATGCTCTATCCACCGCACCATCTAGCTGCCCCTAGCCCTGATTATTCTTAACATTTTATGTGACCTAAGGCAAGTTACTCCATCTTCCCTAGGCCTCAGTCTCCTCACCTGTTCAAATGAAATGATAACATTCACTCTTATTGCACAGGGCTGTTGGGATGATAAAATGAGATAATGTATCTGAAAGGGCTTTGGGGAAAGTTTTCAGGGCTGTGCAAGTATAAAATATAATGAATATTGCCTTAGATTTCACCCATCCATTAGAAGTCCTTGCACATTATATACCCTCGAATGTTTGCTTAGTTCAATTCAGAGAGGCAGTATAGCATAACATTGAGGACAGAGCACTGTTTTGGGATGCAGATGACCTGGCTCTGACACTTCCTTAGGTATGTGTCCTTGGACTCTCCAGTTAATCATTTTGAGCCTCAGTATCCTCATCTATTAAATGGGAACAATACACTGCCCATCTCACAGATTATTGTGAGGAAAACTCTTTGTAAACCTTGAACGGATAAATAAAGGGGAGCTACTACTAAATTTCTCTAAGAGTATCTTGAGCCTGAGCAGGATTGATTTTGTTTCTAGATGGTTTCCTTGGAGAGAAGAGATCTTGGACTACCAGCCATTTTCACCTAAATTCTATTTTCTTTCTTGAATAGTCCATTGGAAAGAGTGTTAGACTTAGAATCAAAAGACTTTTGTTGCAGCCTCGGTTTTGTCACTTACTATCTCTGGGGAGGTCACTTAAATTGTCTGAGTCTGTTTCCTCATCTCTAAAATGTGAATAATGATACCTCCTCATAGAGATGAGTGAGAAAAACACAATATATAGATATACATATAGATATAGATAGATAGGTAGATAGATATAGGTAGATAGATATTGATAGATATAATATATGTGTGTGTATACACACACACATACACACACACACACACAATCTTAGCTGGGAAAAAATCTCAGATATCACCCATTTATTCCAAACTCATCATTTGATGATAAGGAAGCTGAGACACAAAGAAATGGAATTATATCACTACTAATACCATCTTTCCATGCCCATCCAATCCAACTTAGCCTCAGGGTCACCACCTACCCTCTTGATATATACATGGGTACTATTCCAATAGTTGCAAAATAGTTTTGGCTTTTGCACACTCCCACATTAAGAGAAGTCAACCTTTTGTAGAATATAGATTCAAGTTTCCTCAAACAACCATATCAAAGAGGGAAAAAAAAAACTGATTGGATGGGAAAAGTCTGCTCTCCCAGTTCTGCCCCCATTAGCACATTCATTCTGGTAAAGGAACATTCCTGGGACATGTGATGAGGCCAGCCATTCAGGAGGGAGAAAGAATGAATAGCCCTGGAGATTAGATTAGAGAAAGCACAATTTATGTTACTTTTAAGGTTAATATGAACAGACAAAGGAGGTTTAGTTTAGAAAAGTAGGTTAACAGTGAGGTAATGGAAGAGGGATTTATGTTAATGGGAACTGTATGGGAAGTTGTTAAGGGCATTTAATAAAGAAGAGGCAGAGTTAGAGTTTGGAGGTTACAGATCTCTCCGGGGGGATTAAAATTTGGGTCCCAGTTCCCCCAATCCTATTGCAGCAATGTTACCAGCTGCTGGTGGGAGCTGTCACAAGAAATTAAAGTGATTGTGCCCTTGTACACTCCATATTTGGGGGTTCAAATAAACTGGCCAGAGAACAACTGGAGGAAGTTGTGCCTTTGGCTGAGAACCAAGGAATCAAGAGAGGCAGACTGTCTGGAAGCCACAAGAATACTGGCATCTCATTATGAAGCCCAGAAGAGCTGAAGGACCTGGCATGGTAAATCCATCACCTCAGTGGCCCATTATTTGTAAGCCCTAAGTCTTCTACAGAGGTAGTAAGTTGTTCCACACAGAATGTACCAAGTTGGCTTTACTTCTTCATCTCCAAAGATGATGGACCAGAACCTTTTTACATGAAGTTCCCTTCCAGTTCTAACAATGAATGTTCTCCAGTCCACCATTTTATATTCCAAAATCTCTTCCAACTCTAATAATATGTTACATGTTCTCCACATTTTATGTTCTGCAAAGTGTTCTAATTCTTGTTCTAATTCTAACAGCTGATGTTCTTTATTGATAGGATCACAAACCTAGATGCAGAAAGGACCTAGTCTAATACCCCCCTTGTTTTACAAATCAAGAAACTGAAGCTGAGGGAAATTAAATCCCCCCCCCTTATCCAAGATCAGAAACAGAATTTGAACCCAGGTCCTCTGTCCTCTCAAATTCTGTCATCCTATGTTCTAATACCTTATATTCTAAAATTGTCTCTTCTGGCTTTAGTGCTGTATCATTCTATTTGACCCAATAAGCAATCAAGTCTATGGACTGGTGTTTAGTGAACTGGATATACTTGCGTGGGGTGGGGGGATCAAGACTCTGGTTCCTGCTCCCAGAAAAGCTGCTTTCCTAGAACAGAAAAGTCAGCAGCTTCTTAAGCTCTAAGGAGACTTCCACATCAGGTAGGACCTAGTGTGTTATGGTCAGCTGTGATTTATTCCACTTTTACATCCACAGACAAAAAACTTTTAATTAAAGCAAAAGGTGGGGGGGAGCTGGAGACAGAGCAGGGTGCCCACACAGTCTGACAGTTTCAATTTTCACTTACAGCTTATTTCCCGCAATTGATATCCTTCTCCTGTCTGCTGAAGAGAGCCGGTTGCTCCCATAAATCACCTGCCACAGCCATAGAAGGCTGCCATTTTAACCCTCCAGTGGATAGTGATTTTAACTAAAAATAAGTATAAATACTGCCCCCTTGTAGAGAATTTTTTACTTCTTAAAGCAACCATCATCTCATTTGAGACTCAAATCTTTCCCATGATGCCAGAAGGACAGTTGTCATTTCTCCCTCTTAACTAAGATGAGATTAAGACTCAAAGAAGAAAGTGATTTATCCAAAGTCACATAGCCAAACAGGTCAACGTGAGAATAGAACCAGGCCTTCTGATTTCTATCTCATGCTCTTTTACTGAGAACAAGGAGATTTGGATTGAAGTTCTTGCATCATCACATATTAGACTTATTAGCCTTGGTCAGAGGCCTTTGGAAGGAGGGAGACAGTGTGGCACAGTGCCTAGAGTTCTGGACTTGTCTTCAGGAAGACCTGGGTTCAAATCCTATCCATGACATTTAGAAGTGGTGTGACCCTGGGCAAATCACTAAACTCTCTGAGCCTGTTTTGTTATCTATAAAATGAGAGGGTTGGACTTCACCTTTGGGATTTCTTCTAGCTTTGAATATATGACCCTACTGAATATGACTTACAAGGTGTGAGACACACTCATCCCTACCCCACCCCCCAAAAAAGAAATAAAATTAATCTCACAGATAGATACACTTAGGTATTCAGGATTCAGAGACTATGCAAGTGAGGGAGAAAAAAAAACATTGGTACCACTCAGGATACATGTGAAGCCACCCCATTTAGCACATTTTATTAGATGTAGACTATTAAAACATGGAACATTAACACTAAAAGGCAGCTTAAGAATTATCTGGTCAACTTCATTATTTTTCAGAGAGAAAACTGAGGTCCAGAGAAGAGAAAGGACTTGTCCGAGGCTGTTGAATGAGTTGTGTGAGAGCCAAGCAGTTCATAATTACATAATAGAGCAGGCAGCAGATTTGGAAACAATTCATATTGGGTTTGAAACCCAGATCTTTTCTATTTACTACCTGTGTGTGATGTTGGACAATTCCTTTCCCTTCCATGTAGCTCATTTTCTTCCTCTGCAAAATGGAGGTGGGTGTGGAGTACCGGACTGGATTGAGGATTCTTAACCCTTTTTTTATGTCAGACCTCTTAGAAGTGTGGTGAAGTCTATTAACTTCTCAGTATAACATTTTAAATATATAAAATAAAGAACACATGGTAACAAAGAAAGCAATTTTATTGAATACAGTTATCATTTTTTTTTTATAAAAAGAACATTGACTCCAGGTTAAGAACTCCTAACTTTCAACTTCCAATTGGAAAATCTTGTGATTCAGTAAATCCAGATCCCTTGATTCCCAAGCTGAGTATTGTATTGTCTATTAAAAGAAATCAATGTGGGGAAACAGGAAAAAAGATTCATTGGGTTTTAATCTAGATTTGATCCTTAATAGACTGTGTCAGAGTCTGCTTTATTTCCCCATACCTCAGTTTCTCCATCTGTCAAATGAAGGTTTTCTTCCCCTGTAGTCTTAATTAGAACACTCTACTCCAGAAACTCCCAGAAAGTGGAGCTACATCAATCGTGTCTATTATTATTCAAAGAATCCACCAGTAAACTTCTACTCCGGTTAGCATCCATCAGACCCACTGTGACACTGGGCCCAAATGAATTCTATCTATCACTTTGTCTTGTATGCTCTACATAGCTTTGTTTCTCTTTAAGCTCTTGGGTGTGAGCCATCCTTTAGCCCACCAGGCACAGCGTTGGGCTGCCACTGAGTGTTAGTCTTATGTTGTTGTGCTGTGTGTCCAGACTGAATGTCCTTCTACTACAAATAGTGCCCCTAGGACCCAGTTTCTCCTTCAAAAAGCCTGTTTTGTTGAGTGTCTTCCCCACTGGAGGAAATTCCTCATTACTATCAAAGAAGACAAGAGCTCTCTCAGTAGAATACCATGTGCATATTGGAGAATTATCCGGATACAGTAAAAAGAGTGCTGGACTTTGAGGTCAGGAGACTTGGGTTCTGCACCGGATTCTTCCACTATAATTAGGTATGTGACCTTGAGTATGTCCCTTCACCAATCTGTGGTTCAGTTTTTTCCTATTGTAAAGTGACAGATTTGGACCAAATGATCTCTAAAATTCCTCTCATTCCAAGCTCTCTCTTCTAACATTCTGTATTCTGAGATTCCTTATAGCACCAGGGCTCTAAGTCCTGCGATTCTGCATACCATTTTACTTCAACTACCCAACCCCCATTTCAGATATTGAACACAATATCTGGACTTCCTAAGCCAGAGCTGTCACTTCTTCTGACTTTTGACTCAAGGCATTTTCTGCTTTAAGCCACGATCCCTATCCACATGTGGCAAACATCTGGAATAACTTCACGAGATGTGGTCTCTTCTTAATCCAGTGAGAAAGAATGTAGACCAGCTTATGAAGGGCCTACCCTATGAGTCAGGATCATTAAAGGGAACAATCAGGGTCAGGTGTATCCAAAGGTGTATCCTAGACCTCTCTTGCCTGCTGGAATTTTGCCTCCCAGGTTGTTACCAAGGCCTCCACCTGTGTTTTAGAAGTTGTTATTAACACAGTTAATGTCAGTGTTTGGGCTCAGAGTTGGGTGCGTTATCCAGATTGAGTGTTAGGTAGGTGGAATTTTATTCTGCAGCCCAGATCTGGTCTCCTCAGCTGCCTAGCAGCTTGGAATCTTTATAAACGCAGCTGCTGCTTATCTCTAACTTGCCAGTTCTGGAAGCTGGCTTCCAGATGGTAGCTCCCCATACAATATCCTGACTTCATCGTGAGTCCTTATGAGGAGGAATAAAGCATCACCCTGGGAAGAGACTCCCATCTCAGCTGTCAACATCTGGAAAAGAGCCTGTCATCTTTCTCTTCATTTCTCTTCTTTTTCCTCCCCTCTCTTCCTCGCCCCCGACTACCTGAGAGGAGAGCACAGACAACCTCTGGGCATGCTTCCTACAGAGAGGAGGTATGGATCATCTGGATCATTTGAACTGGGTCCCTGATCCTACATTATAGTGAAACATCTGGAGAAAGCTTTGGTTCCCTTCTTCCTCAAATAATAAAGAATTTGCCATAGCTTCTTTGACTTTCCATTATAGAAAGGATAGCATGTTATGATATATTGGACCAGATTACATCTCTGTAACCAAGACAGGAGCTATTGTGTCTAAGTGGAAAGCATGCTTAATTCAAAGTTGGAGGAACTGGGTTTAAATTTCAGCTTTGTTTTCTACCTCATGTGTGACCTTGGTAAATCTCTTTGTCTCACCAAGTTTTATTTTCCTCATCTGTGAAATAAGGGAGTTGGATTAGATGACTTCTAAGGTCCCATCCAGCTCTAAATGAAAGACCCTTCCAACACTGAATTTATAGGAGATATTGAGGTACAGAAGAAATAGTACTGTACTTGAAACACTGACCTTGGAATCACAGAACCTGAGTTAAAATTCTAGCTTCGCTCTCACTATCTGAGTGACTTTGGGCAAGCCATATAATTTCTCTTTGTCTCAGTTTCCTCATCTGTAAAATGAAGGGATTGGGTTGGTTAAACTCTAAGGTCCCTTCCAGCTCTGAATCAGTGATCTTTTAAGCTAGAGATATGACTTTTTTCATTCTAAAGCCTTTCCTAGCTCTAAAATTCTAAATGTGAATTTGAATTGATTAATAAGAGAGTCACACTATTTAAAGGTAAGAAACCAAGGACCAAGGACTAAGGAAAAATCTCTATTTTGGCTGAAAAATGGGAGTCATTTCATGGAGATGCTGTCCCTGGATCCAGGTCTTGAAGGATTTGTAGATGTCAGACATGGAGGAGAGGAGAAAAAAGAATTCTCAGGGGAAAAAAAAAGAATGATATGAAAAAAGACAGATGTGGGAAAGTTCTCAAGGCAAAAGAAGAAAAGAATGAGAGGGAATGTGATCTTTCTCTTGAAATGTTTGAAGGCCTATCATTTCTGAAGAGGGATTAGATTTATTCTGCTTAGGCATAGAGGAAAGAACTAGGACCAATAGTAAGAGTTATAGAGTGGACAATTTTTGTTAATCTAAGGAAGGACTTCTTAATGATCAGAACCAGGCAAAAGCAGAAGGGGCAACTTCATAAGGTGGAGAGCTGCCTATCACTGGTGATGTTTGGGTAGAGTCTGAATGGCTACGTGCTAAGAAAGTTATAGAGGAAATCATGCTTCAGGTATAATTTGGACCAGATAGACTCTGATTTTCCTGATGACCCTGAGACTCTATGACCTATATAATATACATACAAACTTTTTTCCAAGTACTTTCATAGACACTATCCCATTTATTCCTCATATTGCTCATATAAAATGGAGAATTGTTACCCCCATTAGACAAAGTGGACCCAGAGGCCAAGAGGGGGTAAGTGCCTTACCTATGGTCACACAGCAAGTTTCATGACAAAGGGTAACCATCCAGTTAGGTCTTCTGACTCCCAGAAATGAGAGGAATTGTCATCTCCAAGGTAGAAGGACCATATGAATGATAACTTCCTCCCCTGCCTTAGAAGGGGAGCTGGAGAAGAGACTGAAAAGAGATGTTTGGTAGTTGGGGGGCAGGGCAGAGGTCCCCAGGAAATTTCTAATCCTCCCAGAGGACATGTCTATTGCAGCTGCTGTATTTTTCAGCAGGACATCATCAGGGAGGTGTCAAGCAGGTTCCCCTTTGTACACATCAATATTGTTCTGTTCTCTTTCTTTTTTATCACAAGTCTAGGCTTACAAGTACTAGACAAAACACGAGCTGCCACCTCATTCCTTCTGGGGATAGGACCAGTATAATCAACGAACAGGTGGGTGGAGGTGATTACACAGCTAGGAGGAGGGGGGTGGATCTGTTCAAACGGGGAAAGTTAATTTGACCCTGGAGCACAGCTCCGCTGTTTCCTCTGCCAGGGCCGATGGGGTGGTTATCTCTCAGAGTCCAGCTTTACTGGGCCCTCAGCCTCATTGCCAGTCCAGGCATGCTTGAGAACCTATTACCATATTTATAAAGCTACCTGGCCCTACAGAGCATGCATGAGAGGGTTAGAAAGACCTATCTATTTTGCCAGCTGTGCATCGAGCATTGGCAAGGACAGTGGTGGGCAGGGTGGGAGGCAGAGTGAGAGAGAGTTGGTTCCCAGCACAGAAGGGGCAGAGGGGGATTAGAGGACCATGGGTCTGGAGCACAGGGCTTGGCTAGAGAAGCACAGAAGACTTTGCTTGTCCAGCCCTCTGTTACATAGAGCCTGGCTGAGCCAAACCTGCTAGTATCAGAAGTTTCAGTGTTATGGAATATAAAAATAGGAGATGAATGCATAAAACCATAACATTTAAAGCTGATAGAGACCTTGGAGGTCTTTGAGTCTAACCTACACCAACTGAGGCCCAGAGGGAGTGAGTAATTTGTCAAAGGTCACTAAGATGCTTGAATCCATCCCAGTGCAAATGAAGCCCAGAGGGAGTGAACAATTTGTCCATTTACTGAAGAGCCAAGATGGAATCACAAAACCATAGATCTATAGTTGGAAGATCATAGTTGGAAGAGACCTTCAATTGCATCCTAATTTAACAACTTTTGATTTACAGGTAAGGAAATTGAGGTCAAGGGACCTTAAGCAATTTGCCCAAGGACATACAGTCGATAAGTTACAGAGACACATTTTAACCTATGACTTTTGACTCTGAATCCATGGTTCTTTCCATCCTGACATTTTCATCTCCCTTGGTATGTAAGGTGTTGGATGCAAAGGCCTACATTAGTTGACTCCTAGACATCTTTGTGGGTAGAGACATATATTGAATTGTAAGATCAAGATGAGAGATAAAAAGATAAAGGTTATGATGGCAACATTACCTCACATGTCCCTCACCCTCACATTTCCATTTTGCAGAACACTTTTCTCACAACAGCTGCCTGAATTAAATGATACACATCTTATTATCTCTAATGAACAAGTGAGAAAACTGAGTCTCAAAGAAGTTAATCAACATGGGCATAGACAATATGCTATAGTAGAAAGAAATGTAGATTTTGAGTCAAGAGATGTGCGTTGTTAATGCTTGGGCTGCTGCTTCCTACCCACATAACTTTGAATGATTCATTTAACATCTCTGACCCTCAATTCTATCACGTGTGAAATTAAGGTGATAGACTAAATCAAAAGTGCCACGGCCCACAAGACTCCTAAGTGTGACCTGAACCCCATTAAAATGTAATGGGGAAATATTTAACAAGGTAAATAAAAAATATAATAAAACATAGACAATATTAATATGTGGTTTTCTAAGCCAATACGTGACCTGCAGGCACCCTTATGTGTGGTTTGGTGGCCTCTGTTTTTATTTGAGTTCTCTATCTCTCAGTCTATAGGAATATATCTAGGTAGCATGAGTGCTGGGAATTGAACCCAGGGATTCTTATTCTAGGGAGAGGAAGTGACAAGTGCAGAATATTTTCTACTTTACTATGATATTGCTACCCTGATTAGCAAACATGTTCTTCCTCTGTACCACCAAAGCCCTATTAGGATCCCATCTCTACCACAAAATCGTCCTAGACTATTCAAGCTTCTATTGGTCTTACCCTTATCTGATATTCTATAGTACTGGCTATCTATATTCTCATTTGATTTCATTATTGTTCAGTCATTTCAGTCATGCCCAATTCTTTGTGACCCCATTTAGGGTTTTCTTGGCAAAGATACTAGAGTGGTTTGCCATTTCCTTCTCCAGCTCATTTTACAGATAAGGAACTGAGAAAAGTAAGGTTAAGTAACTTACCGAGGGTCACATAGCTAGTAAATGCCCGAGGTTGGATTTGAACTCAGGTCTTCCTGACTCCAGACCCTGTGCTTTATCCACTGTACCCACTAGCTGTCTCTTCATTTGGTATCCATTTTGGTACCCATAAATTGCTTCGTGGAACCCAGTATGATCAAGCTAATTGATATGTAACTCTCCTATTAGCTTGTTTTACCTAGTCATATTGGGTGGAGTTTGGTCCTGGGAATGAATATGGAGCTGGACATCAGAATGCCTAGGTTTTAGTGTAATTTCTAGTCCTCATCCACTGTGAACAGTTAGCTATGACTAAAATACCTTCTAGCTCTGACATTTTACATTCTAAGACCTTAAACCTGGCTCTAACATTCTACTTCCTAACATTCTGTGTACTAAGGTTCCTTCCAGTTCTAACATTCAATATTACAAAATCTCATCTAGCTCTGACAGTCTACATTCTAAGGATACTACTATCTATGGCATTCTATGTTCTAATGGTATTTTCAGCTCTGGTGTGCTACATTTTAAGAGACTTCATAGTTTTGACATTCTCTGTTTTAATGTTTGTATTCTAAGGTCACTGCTAGCATTCACAGGTTATACTGGAACATTCTATGATTTTAAAACCTACCTCCATCTCTGCTTCAGACATTTCTGTAAATTGGAACCTCAAGCCGCTTGCAGAACTTCACTCTAAATATAGAAATCCGGACATTCCCTGAAGAACCTCCCCAAGAGGCCCTGGCTTCACACTACACAGCATATATCACTAACTCATCACTAACCCCAGGTGGCTAGAGGCTAATCTAGTATCTCTTATGTTTCAATGGGGAAAGAAATTCCAGCCACGAGGCCCTGGGATGATAATCTATGACCCAGCACTTCTCCAAATGGCAATTTAGTGGTCCTCGGGTAGTAATAAATCCTGGTGATACTTTAACATTTCTTTATTGGAGAGGTACCATATGGAGTATGACAGTGGAGAAATTGGGAAAGTTGGTTTTGTGAAATTAAAGAGAACTGATAGTTGAGGGAGGAATAATACATAGAATGCCAGAAATGGAGAAGGAGTAGGAAAAAAAAGTTAGAGGTAATTATAATAGTTTACATATCTGTAATGCTTTAAGACTTACAAAGCCCTTTTCAACCAACAACCTTGTAGAGTAGGTAGGAGCAACTTCATTTTACAGATGAGAAAACTGATGCACTTACAATTTAAATAACCTTCCTCATGTTACCCAGATAGTGTCAGAGCCAAGAACTGAACACATACTTCTGACCCTAAGTTTTCTGCTGCCTCAACATGAGTGAATGAATGAATGAAACACATTTATTAAGCACTTGTTATCTGCCACGCTCTTTACTGAGGGTTACAAAACCAAAACCAAAAAGAGAATAGTCCCTACATTCAAGGAATTTCATTCTAAAATGGGGAAGGGGGACTGTTAAATCACCAGGATAGATAATGGAGTCATAGAGAACCAGCTGATGCTCCTGTTTCCTAGAAGCAACAAAATATTGATTTCAGTGTCATTCCAGAAGGGATAGAAAAGAAAGGCAAGATGGTTGAGGACGTTAGACAGATGGGATGTAAAGCACGGTCTACTCTAGTATGGTTTATAGTGGACTATAATTGGTGTAGGCTAGGCGAGTTTCCCCTCACACTCCAATCAGGACTGTTTGCCCCCAGGACTGGTATTCTAAAACAGAGTAGATTAAGTTGCCCAAAAGATGACTTCTAGAAGCCTGGGGGTCCAGAGAGTTCAAGAGCAAAGGTAGGTGGGAGGAAGATGGCTAACATGGATGATAGAATGGAACATGAAGCATGATATGGTTTGGTCCAGATCTGGCCTGGCCTGACCAGAACAATAAGGGTCTAAACTATGATTGTAGCTAACCTGTATTGTAACTCCCTCATTTTACAGACGAGGAAACTGAGGCCCAAAGAGCTGAAGTGGTTTGTCCAGGATCACTTGCAGAGAACAAGTTGGAGAGCCAAGATTTGAACTCAGGTCCTCTAACTTTAAATTCAGTGTATTTGTCAATAACACATAGTTTCCCTTAGGGAATGCGAACATCTGCTATGTCCTTAAAGCTGTGCACTGACCTTTTGGAAGAGTGATATAGCAACTTATCACATATGGATCCAATCAAAGATATATTGCAAGATATTACCCATTCTTTTACCAGAAACATCTGGGTTAGAGAAGTACCATAGATTCAAATTCTTATATCTAGGAAAGTGCTATAAAAATTTGTGAGGACAAACTCAGTTGGGAAGAGGGAAGAATGAAAACATTGAGACATAATTGTCTTGTTGGAGGGAGACAGAAGACCCAGGACACTGCAAAGACTTTGTTTCAGAATCTGGGCCAGGAAGGATCTCACTTGAGGTACAACTGAACACTTGTTTCTACTTGCTGAATTAGTACAAATGCTGTCATTCCTCTCTAAGTATTCATGACCTGAGACAAAGTCCAAGTCATTCTGCCCTAGTTAAGGCTCTGTAGAAGATATCCGAGTTCTGATACTAAGGACTTGACCACTTTTGTGACCATTAGCACCAAATTTGGAGTTGTAAGACCTGGGTTCAAATCTGAGTTCTGTCATTTTCTATCCACATGATTTGAGGTATTAATTCCTCTCTATACACCTCAATTTTCTCATTTGTAAAATGGGAATAATAATAGCTATACTACTTACCTTACAGGGTTATTTTGAAGAAAGGATCTTGTGAACCTTAAAATACTAGATAAATGTGAGCTATTTTCCCCTACCATTTCTTCTTTCTAGGACATATTCTTTCTTGATTGTTCTCCCTTGTGAATCAACTTAGTTTCCCTAGGGAGAAGGATTCATCTCTCCTCAAAGCTGTCACCTTCTAGGCAGAATTAAAATTGAAGCAGTTCTGAGCTAACACTATTTCATTCCACTTCAACTTTGCCATTGCCAGGTCACTCTATTCCCTAGCATTCAGCTCCTAGAGTCCTCCCTTCCATCTACAGTACTAAACCAGTGGTTCTCTCATTTCCTGCTGGTTTCCAGGGGCACTGCTCCAGTAATGAAATGCCAATTTCTGAGAAAGCTGGCTCTCAGTTAAGAAGGGCCGAATACTCAGAGCCCAGTGGGATAAATTGTGTAAGACTCATGTGATGAGTGCATTTATCTTGGACCTTTGGCCGCACTATATACATAGATAGCCTCAGTGTTTCCAGCTCTTATCCAGGGATGATGGCTAGACAAATGGACATGTGATGGGTGTAATGTGAGGGATATGATCTAGGAGTCAAGGGAACAAGGCTGTTATTCCAATGAGCTTCATGGCTTTGAGAAAAATGCATGCACTCTTGCAAGCTTTAGCTTCCTCCTCCATAAAATTAGAGAGTTAGACCGGAAAGCCTCTACGATACCTTCTAACATCCCATGATCTGATTTTCAACACTCCATGTGAGCTAAGGTTTTACAGTTCTAACATTCTAGGATTAAAATTTCTCTAACCTTCTGAGAGATGGTTTTTTGCCACCTGGATAGAAGCTAAAGAAATGATGAAAGGCCTTTATTATAGTGCCACCCCCTCTCCCAGCAGAGACAAGATATATTGGGTTACCTCCTCAACCCACCATCTCAAACAGTCTGATCAACAGCTTACAAGGTACCTGTGAGATGTTGGTTCTTGGCATGGAGACTCGGGTGCTCCGGGAAGCTGATACCAAGGAAAATGATACCATAGTGGCATAGCTTTTACCAATGCCAGCTGTCCTGGCACTGCTTGAGATTCCGGACAGATCTGTGAATGAACACTTTTCAAAAGCTATAAATATTTTATGAATTTCCATCTACTTACTTTAATGGGGGATTGTAAAAGCATTTAACCATATTACACCCAATCTCTCAGACACTGCATTATTCTAATAGAGCTGTTTTATTAGAGACAACTGGCTAGGTGGTTAGGATTTGGGTTTTTAAAATAAATGTATATATAATTTTATATTTTCTATATATCTCATCTATGAGTATATACATATATGTAAAATATACATTATATAAGTATATATGTTGCATACATATATGTGCATATATATTTCAATTTAACATCTATGAAGGAAGACAGTCTTGGTAGCATCATGTCCTGAGTAAATGGCAGTGTGTTGGACAGGTTTCATCTCCTGGGTCATGCTTGACTGGACAAAGACTTTTATAAGGCTTTGATTTTATAGACTCCTGCTGTCTAGAGAGTTTTCTCCTTCCTGCCTTGGGGAAACAATATAGGTTGAATGTCCTACCCAAATCATAACCTTCTGGCTTGGTGTCTTCAGGGCTTAAGTTTATCCCTACCATGGCACCTTCCCATAACTACTTCATATATAGCTGAGCAATGAAAGGGATGCAGTGAGTGGAGCACCGTGAAGATCTGGATCCTGGGAGCCCATAGTGCCAGATGTCTTTCCTCCCTCTCCTTCCAGCCAACAGTGCTGTCCAGTTGAGAGAGTAGTAATCTGTGAAACAGGAGTTCTGATTTTAAGTCCCAGCCCTAGGACTCATTCTCAGACAACTTTCAACATGCAGCTTGACCTTTCTGAGATTGAGGTTCTCTTTTCTTGATCAGAAATTCTAAGCCCCTTTTGCATGAACTTCTCTACTGAAACCTATGGATTTCTTCTCAGAATATGTGGTTAATGAAAATAATGAAAATAAAAATGCAATTTTCTCCTCCCATCCAAGTTTACAGATTCCCTTGAAATCTCTCCAAAGAGGGGGGTGGACAGAATGATCTGTGAACCACAGGTTGAAAATTCTTTGGCTAGTTTATCTCTAAAGTTCCTCTATTTACCTCTACAAGCCTTTGCTAGGTTGTGTGACTGACTGGCTGATACAGTGAAATCTCTCCTGGGCCAGAAGCATATCTATAACTCCAATTCTGATCTCTTTCCTGATGTCTAGCCCTTCATTTCTGACTATCCATTAGACATGTCCATGGGGATGTCCTGTTGGCACCTTCAAGTTTCCAGAAATGAACTTTTTATCTTTCTTCTAGGACTCTAACCTATCCCTCCTTCTAACCTTCCTATGTTGATAAGTGGTACCATCATCCTCCCAAACACTGAGGCTTGAAACCTCAGAGAAGAGCATATTTAGACTGCTACAGTCTTTCTAATTACCGCAGGAGTCAACCTGCCTCATTAGGTATTGCACTGAACTGGAAAAGCTCAGTTCCCATTGATCAGAGTGTGACTGAAAGAAGAGGCCTCCCTGAGGCCAAAGGACAACATTAATAATGTGGTTTATTGCTTTTGTTGTTACCTTCTCACTTGCCTTTTTTGTGCCCCTCTTGTCCCTCCTACTTTTGATGCCTGGGGTAGCATTCCAAAGGAGATTCACAGTCTTAGCCTCCAGGTGTGCAGGACAACAGAGCACAGGTTTTAAGTGTGATTCTAAGCCATATTAGAGTCTGCACCTCAGCACAGCCAAGCTATCCTGGAAACCTTTCTTTGCAGGAACTCAGAGATTAGGAAGTGAGTTCCTGATACATTTCCAAATGTAGGTTATCTTAAATGTGTTCCATCTCTTACCATCTTGAGATGAAGCTGCAGGACTGGTGCAAACAGTGAGTTAAGTCCAGCCTTCAGTGACCTAATCACTTTATTCTTCCTCAGCCACTTAGATTTCAGAATTATTAAGAAAAAAATCTGCCCCTCTAGGAGTCAGGTGGTGAGGGACCAGCACCTGATAAAGTGGGGTGAGGGGCATGCTTCTCAGCTGGTCATTGCTCTTCCTCATATATGGAAATGTATCTGTGATATCATTGGTCAATGTTCCCTCCAGTGATGTAAAACATAAGCCATCTATGCCACCTCAAACTTGGCACCTCTTGTCTATGTCCACAGATTCAGGGGTCCACCCAGATATGCAGGAGGTCTTCCTTACTTTTTCCTGATATCTACAGGATTTAAACTCTCCTTGCAAGCAGGAAGGTCACTAAATTCCAAGAAGGAAAGTATTATTGACAGATTGAAGAGAATAAAATTGAAACTACATCAATGTTCATGGGAAGTAAAGACACACACTGAAGAGTACCCCACTCCCGCCACTACACCCCCAGACCTAGAGAATGTCAGTCCTTTGCAGTCGTAGCTAGGCATGACACCCAGGAGGCATCACCTCTCAGAGGTCCTCGGAGTTGGTGTTTCTTCCTACTCTAGGGCCCCTCAGAAACTGGTAGGGGTAGTGCCTCTTCCCATCATGGCTCTTCTTCCAGAGAAATCACTCTTAAGTGCCATCCAGTGTCACATTGACCATGACTTTGTAGCTCCTGTGTCTTGTGGGGCATTGGTTGCCAGAGTTTTCCTGCCTTGACATGAGACACAACACTCACTGAATCAGAGTTTTAACATTACCAAAGGAGAGACCTCCACATTCAGGCAGTTTATCCTCTTGAGCTATTGTTTCAACCAACCTCTGGTCTCATAGAAGTTCACACAGGAATCAGGAATACTGTGCTGCTCCTTCTCATTCCCAAGCAGAACTCAGTCACTAACTCCAAAGTGATAGCCTCTCTCCTTTAGGAATAATTGTTAGTTTCTTTACTCTCAAAGTGAGTACCCCTAGTACATGAGGAACTTGACAAAATAAAACAATTTCTCTCCAACCTCAAATTTCTGCTTTAAATCCAAGCTAATCTCCAAAGAGCAATTTGGTGAAATTATTCAAATTACCCTAGGCTATTCCCTACCACACCTATCTTGGAGAATATTGCCTATAAGAAGAGTGGAGAGAGAAGAGAAAACAACAACAACAACAACAACAACAACAACAACAGTTTCTGCTACATCTAGGCAAGGAAAATGAGACCCAGAGATATGAAGTGATTTGCCTAAAGTGACATAGTCAAGAATGAGACTTTTTGTAGGTCATCTGACTCCACGTCCTTTTCCATTATATCATGCAGCCCTGATTTCTTTCTAATCATACCACATAAGGGATGCCTATTTGGCCTCTAGCAATCAACAATCAAGGGCAGGCCCTTGGACAGAGTCCAGGATATACTGGGCATTGGCTGCTCCCCTAAGCTCTTGCTCTGGGCAGTCTCCATGGGGCTATCATTGGCTTTAGTACTTCTATCCTTGCTGGGGTCTCCAAGCTCCCCTAGCCACCATGCCCCAATGTCCTAAGGTCAGGGAGGAAGATTGTTTCTGGCAGAAGAATGAATTCAGCTGCCAATCCCCATCAGGATCCTGTGGGCAGAGCCAGCATGCTTCCAGTGGAGGCTTTTTTTCCTGGGTCTGTTATTGCTCAACTTAGACAGAAAACAGCTCAGATCCATGACAGCCTCTTGTCAGACTGATGGTCCCATGTCTCATCACTGACATGATAACCAAGCAGGCGAGACAGACCTGGTTTGTCTGAGTCTGGTTGCTTTGTAATAAAAGAACTTGTCTGGGATAGGGGTGGCAGGTCAGGACTGGTACTGTGTGGCCGATAGGGCTACGGCCCAGACTCCAGCCAAAGAGTCAGCTCCTACTCTATCAGGTTCCCGGAATTGTAATCCTTTGTCAAAATATCCTCAGGCCCAGAAACCCTACTTCCATTTGTAATCATCTGTGCCTGACTGTCTCCACTGGAATATCTTACTTGATCTGTCCTGTGAATTTTTACTGTGGAGGCCTGACATTTCCCAATTATAGAATGATAGAAAAGGAAACTTAGAGGTTACCTGTGTGAACCCCTCACTTTGAAAGAAGGAACAAAAGCCAAGAGAGGGGAAACGATTTATCTAAGTTAGGATTAGGAGACCAGTGTCTCCTGACTTACAGTTCAGTGCCCTTTTTACCAAACCACAATATACTCCCTCTTTTTCTTAGCCCAATACCTCAGTTTCCCTGCACTTCTGAGTTACACTGAAGACTCAGTGCTTCCAGGATCAACCTTGTCTACTCTTAATCACAATCACATGCTCTGCCCTCTTTCATCTCCTAAATGCATCCTGGTAATTTGGTGATTGTATTTCTCTTGAGTACATTAGTATCATGAAATTTAATATTTAGACATATAGATTTCTACATTTGGATTAAAAAAATCAACTTCTCAAATACAAGGAAAGAGAGGCATGGCTAGACAATAGTTCTAGTGAAAAAAACAAAACACCAGGGGGTTCTAATGGATTTTAAGCTCAATATACATCAACTTGTAAAATGGAGGTCAAAAATATGAATGCCAGGGGCGACAAGGTGGCATAGTGGTTAGAGCACTGGCTTTGGAGTCAGTAGGAACTCAGTTCAATTCTGGCTTCAACATTTAGTACTTATTAGCTGTGTGACCCTGGGTAAGTTACTTAACCCCAAATGCCTCACCAAAAAAAAAAAAAAGGAACGTTAATCCAGGTTGCATTAAAAGAAACAATGATATCCAGAAGGAGCAAGGTGAGATACCTGCTTTACTCTGCCTGAACCCATATTTAGAGGACTTATGTTCAGGCTTGGAGCCATATTTTGGGAAGGAATTGATAAACTGATGAATACCTCCAACAGAAGGCAACCAAGATGTTAAGAGGACACCATGCCATATGGAAGATTAGAGTAATTTGGGATGTTTAGCCTGGAAAAGAGAAGAATTGGCTGGGAGAAGGATAAGATAGTTGTCTATGAATATATAAAAGTCTTTTTTATAAAAGAATCATATAGATTAGCCACATTCTGCTTGATTCCAATGCGTAGGATGAGGTAGAAGTTGTGGAGAAATAGATTCCAATTTGATGTAAAGAAAACTTCCTAACAATTTGGGCTGCCTCTGGATAGAGTGGGTTTCTCCTCACTGGAGGTCTTTCAATGAAAACTGGATGAACTATTGTCAGTGATATCCTTGGGGTAGGTGGGTGGGGATGGGGGGGGGTGTATTATCAGTTAACTCCAGATTGGACTAGAAGGGTTTCAAGGTACCTTATAATTCTCAGATAATGTAAAATGTCTGTCACAGCTTCTTTATCAGGAAAAAAAAGTTGTGGAGAGCAGACTATTACACTTTTTTATTGTGTATTTGTGACAGAAGGAATAGTCTAACCTTTGTCCCCATGTGAGCTAGGGGAGAGTTTATCCTATGTGACATAGATAGTGAGGTATTAAGCCCATCCTCTTTAAGAGATACTGAGATCATCTTCAAGATTTAGTTGGCTCAGGGGGCTAGAGGCTCTGGTTGACACTATTTCTTGGTCACCTAAGTACAAAACAGGCACAAGGAGCTAAAGAGAGTCTTTCTGTTGCATAGCTGGTGGATCATGATGGGCAACTCAGGCAAAGGAGAATCACTCTGCTGCATCAACTGAAGATACCCTCAATTCTTATCCTTGTTGAATATATAGTCTTATATAGCCTGTGGCATAGTTATAAATCTGTTTGTTAACTATTAAATGGCCTATGAGCACCCTATTTTGTTCTAGTATTGAACCTAAATTACTAAAGGACTAGACTGAGTCAGGCCCAGCCCAGAACAACATCCCTAGCACTAAATCCATTGCTACATACCCTGTAAGTATAAAAACAAACAACAAAAACAACAAGCCATTCTAAAAAAAATTCCTGTTACAAAGCACTATAATATAATATGCAACGGATATTGTGATCATAACTATTCCTAAGAATCACAGTTTCATGACATTTTAGAAATGGAAAGGCCTGAGAGATCACCATATTGAATGTTGTTTTACAGATGAGAAAATAAAGGCATGGAGATGTGTCAGAATAACAAAGGGTAAGTAGCAGAAATGGGACTTGAATCCACATTCTCTGACTCAATAACCACTCCTCTTTCTACTAAACCATGATGCTCCTGTTCCTTGACTGCCTCAACTTTACTTATTTTACAGAGGAAAAAACCAGGGTGCAGTCTAATGTCATATATCTTTAAAAACAGAGTTCTCTCAATCCTATGCCAAATGGTCCTTTCAATGTACCACAAGACTAGTGGCCTACATTACCTCTATTTCTTTCTCATTTTCAATTGAAAACTAAAAATGCTATATACCCAAAAACTATAAGGACTGAACACAGGTGAACAGATTTTAGTGATTGGCTTGAGGAATGAACTACCCCTGATTCTATTCTATCTATTTCCTTATATATAGACTGTAACCTTATCCCTTATTTTCATAGTTCATTAGAGCTGAAGGAGTCCTTAAAACATACTATGTTAAACTTTGAAAGGGCTTTGGACATGGAATGTAACAGGTATAAGAAATCTCAGAATTTCAGATTCAAGTATATAAATGTTGGAAATGGAAACATATTTAAGGAGGCACTGTCGTACAATAGAAATAATACTGGTTCTGCTGAGAGAAGACCTACCTGAATTTAAATAGTCCTTCTGATATTTACTTTGTATAACATTGGGCAAATTGCTTAATGAGAGCAGGTCTTACTTTCCTCATCTGTAACATGAGCAGGTTGGGCTAGATGGCCTTTGAGGTCTCTTCTAGCTATAGAACAATGATCTCTAGTCCAACTTCCTTGTTTTACAAAAGGAAGAAGTGATTATCACTTTGTACCATACTGTTGCTCCATGGGAATTGGAACATAGTTTCCTGGTTGTTCTTGACTCCAGGTCTCTGCTTCCCTAGACTACACTGGCCCAGATTGGTTTATGTCAAAAAGTGCTAGCTCTAGAGTTTGACAAGACTCAGGCTTGAATCCTACCTTTGTTGTTTACTAGCTATTTGATCATGGATAAATCATCTAATCTCTCTTAATCTCAGTTTTCAGGGGTAGCTAGGTGGCACAATGGATAAGCTCCCATCTTAGAGCCAAGAGGACCTGAGTTCAAATCCAACCTCAGACACATGACACTTACTAGCTGTGTGACCCTGGGCAAGTCACCTAACCCCGATTGCCTCACCAAAAGGCAACAAAAAATTAAAAAATGAATCTCAGTAAAGTGAGGTAATAGATACTAGACCACTTTTGCCATGAAAGTGTTGTAAGCATAGAACAGAATGATATTAGAGTGCTATATAGATGTTCCTTCTGGTTATTGTTATTTTCACTTTCGCCATGGACCAGAGGAGAAGCAATTGTCCTTCACTTAACTGGCAGCTAAATTTGTAGTCAGATTCAATCCTAGCTCTTCTCCTCTTTAGCTAAGCAACTTCAAGCAAATCATATGACTCCTCTCAGTTTGAGCTAACATTTATATAGCACTTTAAGGTTTTCAGAATGTATTACAGATACTCTATCCTGATCCTTACAACAACCCTATGAAGTAGGGGCTATTTTTATCCCCATTTTGAGGTGAAGAAACTGAGGCTTGCCCAAGATCATAGAGTTAGTCAATGTGAAGCAGGATTTGAAGTCAGGTCTTCCTGATCCCAAGTCCAGCACCCTATCTACTAAGTTAGCATTCAGCTTCCTAAGCTAAGAGCTTAACTAAGAGACCTCTAAAATCTCTTGAAGCTCTAAATCCTATTTTATTTGTTTGGCTGGCTTTCTATTTCCTGCCATTTCAGGTAGGGGTATTGTTTGAGGGCAGGGGAGATCCAGGGCCAGATCCTGAGTCAGGTGCCCCCTAGTCCAAGAATGAACCAAATAGAAATGAAAGAACAAAATACTGACATAAGAAGGGTAAGGAGTTGGGGAAAGTGAAGGCATGTGTGTGTGGTGGGGGGAGACCTTTAGATATCTGGAGAGAAATCTTAGACCAGAATAGATTCACTAAGGTCTAGGATTCCTGGTTCAGGTTTATAATTAACTTGCTCACAACACCTCTGGCATCAGTCTCCTATTCTCTTCTCCCATATGGGCTACCCTAGTTCAGGCCCTCATTACTTCTTTTCACTCTTGTAATAGCCTCTTCATTGGCATCCCTGACTCCAAACCATCCTTCACACTGTTGCTAAAGTGATTTTTTCATAGCTTCTTGTTTAACTATGTCACATACTTAATAAACTCCAATGGCTCTCAATCTCCTAAGGGTCAAATATAAATTCTTACATTTAGCATTTAAAGCCTTTAATATCTGGTTCCAAACTCATCCCAGTATTTCTTTTAGTTTTGCCAATTGACAGACAGAGCGGGCATTTTTCCTGTCCACTCCCTTGTTGCATCCTTTAAAATGACCTCTGCCTTCTGGCCAGTTGTAGCAAGTACCTAAAGGGTTTGACCAATATGTTATTGCCAAGGCCTATTAATTTACCTTCACAAGATCTTTTTGAAAGTATCCATTTCTCTCTTCTTACACTGCCACCATCCTAGTGCAGTCCCTCACTACCTCATGCTTAGATTATTTTGCAGCAACCTATTGTATGCTCTGCCAGTCCATCATCCAATCAGGTGTCAAAGTAATCTTCCTAAACAGTAAGTATGACCATTTCAATGCCCCTACTCTATAAATTCCACAGTTTCCTGTAACCTCCAAAATCAGTTATAAAATCATCTGTTGCATTTAAAGTACTTAGTAACTTATACCACCCCACCAAAATAATAAATTAATATATTATGTTAATATAAAATTATAATTAATAAAGTATACATTATTGCTAAATAATTTAATAAAGATGTGAAATGAGATAACAGTAATAATTATTATTATACATATATATATGATCTTCAAGGTCCCTTTAAGCTCTAACTTTCTATGATTTGTTGTCCTTATGAGAGTGTCATTTAAATGGCATTTAAAATTCCATTTTAAAATTTAAATTAAAAAATTAAATAAAATTTTAAATTAAAAAAAATAAATAAAATTAAAATTTTAAGGGCAAACCCAGATGATCTGGAGGTGTTTATGCTTGGGGGATGGGGGGAAATTCCTGAGGTGATAAGATCATAGATATAAAACTGTAAGGGAACTTAGAGTTCATCAAGAAAGGAAACTTAGGAAAGACCTTTGTAAATGTTAAAGTATCACAAAAATACAGCAGTCAATAAACATTTATTATGTGCCTTCTATATGCTAAGCACTGTGCTAGGTGCTGGAAATAGAAAGAAAGGCGAAAGTTTCTTCTCTCAAGGAGTGGGGAGATAATATACATGCAGCTCTGTACTGACTGTATATGCAAGATTAATTGTTGATAATCAATAGAACGGAGACATTAGCATCTAAGGGGATCGGAAAAGGCTTCAGAAGATGGCACATAAGCTGGGGCTTGAAGGAAACCAAGGAAGCCAGAATGTAGAGATGAAGAGGAAAAATATTTCAGGCAGGGGGGAACAGCCAGAGAAAATGCCTGGAGTCTGGTGAAGGAGCCTACAGATGAAAAACCGCAAGGAGCTCAGTGTTAACTGGATCACAAAATAGAATGCTACCTTGGAGAGTGGGAGTAAGAAGTAAGATGGAAAAAGACTGGAAAGTTAGGAGGGGCAAAATTGTGAAGGGGTATTCCAAGGAGAGTACTTTGTATTTGATCCTAGAACAGGAGTCTGCTGGAGCCAGTTCAAGCTCTGAGAACAGACTGTTAAATATTCAGTGTGAGCATTTGCATTGCAGAAATCAGCAAATGCTACAAATCAGGGCTTGATTTATAGTTTTATTGATTATCTAGGCTTACAGAAGTGATGGAGAAAATGTAAATAATGCAGATTAATCTTAAAAGTGTGTAGGGTGTACTTTTTCCCCCTTCTGGAGATCCAGTTGTTAAACATTTATCAGCACACCACTGCTCCAGAGGAAATAGGAAGCAATGGGAATTTATTGAATAGCAGAGGAGTGGGGGGAGGGAATGACATGGTTAGATGTGAACTTTAGGAAGAGTCATCTGAAAGTTTTAATATCATCAGGTTTCAATATTTCAATTATTTATATTTTTGCAAGTACTCTTCACTTACCAAGATTGCAATGTCTCTTTAAGGAGTAGATGATTTTCAAAAGTTGTTAAGGTCCAATAGTTCACCACTCTGTGGCCAACCTCCAACACAAGAAATGCAGTCTGTCTCCTGTCGTGACTAAAAGCCTTTCCAGGCTGATGAGGGACTGCAAGAGCTTATGTTTCACTGGCATAGCTTGGGGAGTCCAAGGTGATCTCCATGCCATGATGAGGCATCGACACAACACTTTAGTGGATTGTTATTAATTAATAATTTAAGCTTATGACTAATAATAATGCTTAAAATAAAAAATAATCATGATAGATGTTGGTATACTAAAAACTCAGTCTGCAAACTACATGGGACAAAAAGATTCCATAACAGAGAGAACAGAAGAAATTAAAATCATATAAGAATAGGACTAGGTACCTATCATCCTTGTTGTCATGTCTGCTACTTAGGCAATTCCGAAGCTTCCTTTGGTTGGCCTGTAGAAGAACTTAAATCACAATATTTTTTTTCAATTAATACAAAATAGTCCTTTTATCCACCTGCATTATTTTTGCACAATTTATACACCTATACAATTTTCAGTGGGCTGTTAGGGGGAGAAGTGGATAGAGTGTCAGTTCTGCAGGTAGGAAGACTCATCTTCTTGAATTCATATCTGGACTCAAATACTAGCGGTGTGACCCTGGGCAAGTCACTTTTTGCCTCAGTTGCCTCAATTGTAAAATGAGCTGGAGAAGGAAATGGCAAACCACTCCAGTATCTTTGCCAAGAAAACCCCAAATGGAGTCATGAAGAATTGAACAGGACTGACAACAACCAAACAACAATTTTCAAAATTTTAAATATAAAAAAGCATAGAAACTTGTCCTTGGACTATTTTGGTATGAAGAGAACGAGAGTTAGAGTGAGAGAGCGAGAGAGCGAGAGAGAAGAAGAAGAAGAAGAAGAAGAAGAAGAAGGAGGAGGAGGAGGAGGAGGAGGAGGAGGAGGAGGAGGAGGAGGAGGAGAAGAAGAAGAAGAAGAAGAAGAAGAAGAAGAAGGAGAAGAAGAAGAAGAAGAAGAAGGAGAAGGAGAAGAAGGAGGAGAAGGAGAAGGAGAAGGAGAAGAAGGAGGAGAAGGAGAAGGAGAAGAAGGAGGAGAAGGAGAAGGAGAAGGAGAAGAACGAGAAGGAGAGGAAGGAGAAGGAGAGGAAGGAGGAGAAGAAGAAGGAGAAGAAGAAGAAGAAGAGAAGCAGCAGCAGTAGCAGCAGCAGAGTGGATAGACCACTGGACTTAGAATTAGAAAACATCTTTATGAGTTCAAAACCAGCCTCAGATATTTAATAGCTATGTGGCCTTGGACAGGTCACTTAACTTCATTCACTTCAGTTTCCTCATATGTAAAAATGAGTTGGAAAAGGAAATGGCAAACCACTCCAGTATCTTTGCCAAGAAAACCCCAAGTGAGTTCATGAAGGGTAGAATATAACTGAAAAACAGAATGTAGTAGTAGTAGTAGTAGTAGTAGTAGTAGTAGTAGTAGAAGAAGTAGTAGTAATAGTAGTAGTAGTGTTTAGCTTATGCTCTCATCTACTCATCATCTACCACTACTACTTAACAATCTTCAAGTACTCTTCTTATGATTCCTATGATTTTCAAGGGGTCTTTACCTAGAATGGATCACTGTCATTTTTGGATCATAGATAGGGATCTAGATAGACTTCTGGAGGTTGTGTAGTCCAGCCTCCTCATTTTATAAAAGATGAACGTCAGGCAGAGAAAATTTAAGTGATTTGGCCAAAGACTCATGGATAGGAAGTGGCAGAGCTGGGACATGAACCCAGCTCTCATAACTTCGGCCTCCAAACTCTTTTGACTACAACAAACTATAAAACTTCCTTGCAAAGTTGCTCTGGGCTAGAGGGGCCTAGATGAGACAGAGGACTTACATGGCTCACATTCTCTGGACTGAAAACCATCTATTGAAAAAAGTCATCATTCTGTTGTCTATATGTAAAACATTACATTATTGGTAGGACGTTTTCCTGGGAATTGCCTTAATCTTATGGTTTTATTGATTGGTGGAAAGAAATCATATGTGTATATGTGTGCATTTGTGTATGTATATATGTGTGTATATCTATAGATATATAGCTATACTCGTTTAACATATATATAAGTCCATACACATGTATAAACCTGTATGTATACATGTGTATGCATACATATGTATTGTAGTACACGTTTATGTATTGTATAAACATTTATTTTAAAGATTCACATAACCTTTTATGTTAGCCATAGATTTAAAGTCAGAAGATTTGGGTTTGTATCACTGCTGTATTATTAGCCATATGATGTCATTTTCATTCTCAGGGCATTAGTTTCCTTATTTATAATGGGAAGTATTGGATTAGATAACTTCTGAGGATACTTCTAGATCTGACATTCTATGCTCAGATCCTTTCCAATTCTAATATTTCATGTTTTTATGTTCTAATGTTTTATATTATTTGAAATTGTGTAATTCCAATATCATTTAAAAACCAAATATATCAGTAATTTTACAATAATATGTAGCATGATGAATATCCTTTAAATTGTCTATCACATATGTGACCCTTCCTCCACCTCCCCCCCCACCACACACACACCGCATCCCTCCCATCTGTAAAATCATTCATGGACTTAGATGTGAGAAACTGAAGTATACTCTTCAGCAGCTGTTGACTTCTGTTTCCATGGATCATACACAGGACTGGAAACGGTTCAATTACCAGAGATGTTTGTCAAAAAGAGGCCTATTAATATCAATTAAAGGGTGTAGATAGACATCAGGACCTTTGCCTGTTCTCAAAGAAAGTAATTTTGCATCATTTGCATAATTACACATATCAGCATGCTTGCATCATTGTACCTATCACAAAAAAAAATAAAATGCATGTTAGATTTCAAGCTATGTAGCTTCCATACTGAATTTCACCTCATGTGGCCTAGGGAATTGATTTCATGTCACATTACATGTATGCAACCTGAATGTATGATGTTTGCTGACAGCAAAATAAGCCAGAGGATATGCATGACCTAACCGTTTTTAAACCATTATAAAAAGATCGAAAAAAAATGTAAAAGCTTAAAGGGAATTTCAAAACCATCTAGTAAGAGGTAACATGGTGCAGGCAGTGGAAAGAATACTATTATTGGAGAACCTGAGTTCCTGTCTCATCTCCACTTTGCAACTGCTGCACTGCCTGGTTTCAACTCCATGGAACAAGATATTCCCTGGGCACCCCTTGGTGCCCCCTTACCTCACCCTTACTCCCCCTTCCCCTACCTCTTCTTGCCTCTTTTTGTATGTTGTTTCTGCCTTTAGATCATAAGTTTATTGAGGGCAGATACTATCTCTTTTTATTATTTGTATCCCCAGCACCTAGCATAGCATCTGGCATGTTATAGGCACTTAAAGATATATGTTTATTGGATTGTTCCTCTGCCACTTACTGCCTATGTGCCAAAAGGCAATTTACTTATCTTCTCTGGGTCTTAATTTCTTCAGCTATAAAATGAGGAGGTATACTATATGTAGTTCCAAAACTTTGATCCAAACTTAATAGCACCTAGAGTTTCTTCCCAATCTATGAACCTGACCAGAGATATCCTGGGGGAAGGAAAACAATCTGGATGCTTATTCAGACACAGTGGTTTACAAGGAACAAAGGGCGGAAGACACAGGTAAGGGCCACAAGTCACATCTTACGTGTTCAATACCAATTGCAAATTCATTTCATATATAGATAGATAAATATAGATATGCACATCTATATACATATAAACAAATACAGCATGTAATATATATATACACATATAATAAAATATTTATAATAGCATACATACACGTAACATAATATGCATGCATGCATTAGGTATCCGTATGTATGTATGTATTCGTGTTATGTGTATAGGTATTATAGATATATACATATATGTGTGTGTGTACATACATACACACAGCCTATATAGGGCTGAGAAGTTTGTACTTTAGCCCTACAGGTAATAGGGAAGCATATAAGATTTTTTGAGAGGGGGAACAACATGCTCACTGCTGTCCAGTAGGTAGATTAATTTGAGCAGAATGATTTGGAGGGAGGGAGAGAGAGAGAGAGAGAGAGAGAGAGATACAGAGACAGAGACAGAGACAGAGACAGAGACAAAGACAGAGAGAGAGACAGAGAGAGAGACTGGAAGCTGGGAGGTCAATTAGGAAGCTGCTGCAATAGTCCTAGAATGAGATGATGAGGCCATTAGCTAAGATGGCAGCAGTAGGGATGGAGAAAAGGATAAAAGCTCAAGAGACATCAGGACGAAACAAAAGAGACTTGGTGACAATGGAATGTGGATGTTGCTCTATCTTTTTCCCTTTGGTTCCCTGCTACTTTTTCCATACTGTAAGATGCTCTTTCACTTTAGAGTTCCTCACCTCGCGACAGGAAAGAAGCAATGAGTGCAAAGGGACCTGCTTGTTAACTGTGGTAACTAGAATTCTAAATACATACATAATCCATGATTTATTTGAAGACCTTCTGGGCATTTTTCCAGCCCCATATAAATTGGGTCTCCAGAGATCCATACAATGAATATTATATCCATTGTTCCCCATATCTCAGTTTCCAGAAGTGCACAGTCAAATTCACTTTCAGAAATGAAGTGGATGGAGATTATATTATTGATACTGTCTCCAGCAATATTTGTATTTCCATAAACAATGTGATCAAGAATCCAACAGTTCAATTAAAACTCTACCAGTTGTTCTACGAAAAAAAAAATCCAAGTCATATAGCTACTTAACCCAGGGAATATAAGGTTAGGGGCTTTGTCTGATAACACACCTGCTGGATGGCCTTCCATAATTGGACATTGTTTCAGTGTTCCTAATGAGAAATCAGAGTGACTTCTTTTTAAAGAATATGGATTTTTTTTGTCCAAAGAGAGATTGAAAAGCCATTTGGAAGTATAAATAATCATTCACATGCCAAATTATTCTAATACAATGCATCTTGGAAGCAATGTGGTACAATGTGAGGAGCACTAGAATGAGAATAAGAAGCTTTGAGTTTAATATAAGTGAGCTTAAGTAAATTCACCTCCCTTTTCTGTATTTATATTTCTTTACAGAATCATAGAATTTGAGAGTTAGGAGGCACCTAATTGGCCATCTGGTAAAACCCATACACCATAGAAATCCCCACTATACCATGTTTGATGACTAGTCATCCACTTTCTGCTTGAATACCTCCAGGAGTGGGAGGAACCCACCACCTCTTGAGGTCACTCATTCCAATTTTGCCCAGCTCAAATTATCAGGAGTCTTTTTTTCCTGACATAAAGTTTAAAATCGCCTCTTTGTAACTTCTACCCATTGCTTCTGATTGTGCTCTCTGAGACCAAGCAGAAGTCTAATCCCTCCTTCACACAAAACAACTCTTCAAATATTAAAGATGGCCCTCACCGGCAACCCTGAGGCTCCTTTTCTCCAGGCTAAATATTCCTCTTTCCTTAGTTAAACCATCCTTATTTGTAATGGACTTAAGTACCTCATCCACCTGATTATGACCCTTTTCACAATCTCCAGTTCATCAGTGTCCTGTTAAACTGAACACAATACGATTCTTCATTTATCTCTATCTTCCTCTCTCAATGTGCCCTTTGAAACCCTGCTGTATTATTAACAAATCACCCTTTATCCCAGTTCTCTTCCAATCACACTCTTGAACTTCTAGAATTCAAAGAAACCTGCTTTGTTTTTACCCCTAGGAAACATTTCACCCTGTGCTACCTTTGTCCTTGCTAATTATTCCTTTTTTCAAACCCAACGCGTCCTACATGCCCTTCTAGGAGAAGAGGTTAACATACTCTTTACCTCTCTCATTGCCTCTTCTGGACTCTTTCTTCCACCATCATTCAATACTTTCTCTTCTTTTAGGTTTACTCCATCTACCTACATTGCCCTGTTTACATCTTTGCTGCTGTCACCTACTGGCTTCGAGGTTATTTTTTCTTCTTACTCCTTATCATCCTAGCATACTTTATCATGCCTTAATACTTTTGAAGTTAAATATTCCTCTTCCTTTCCCCTAGAATAACCCAGTCTCTCAGTTTATCAGCCTGCTCCACCCTTGTCACCTAAATCTCCACTCTATCTCCAAGATCTTGAAAAGTGTCAGTTTCCTTTCTGGTCATAACTTCTTGACTTTCCATCTCTTCCTCTGCCTTGTTCTCCCAAACTTGTTCTTCTCCCTTATTATGAGGTTTGATTTCTTCATTCCTCTTCTTTTTCTCGTTCATTATCCCTGGTCTGGTCTCACTTCAATCTTTTGAACCTTGACCCTATAGTTAACCAAGTTAATTATGCACTGTCTTTTACCCTTGAATTCTCTGCCCCATTGTCCTTCCTCAATTCTTATTCTGCCAATTTTCAACCTTGGGTTACACATACTAACTGCTCCACTCAACCTCGTGAACTAAACCCTGTTGGAAGAAATCATGACAGGTGGCCAAAATGAGTCAAGTCACCTAAATAGGTCCACTAAAAATCCATTTTATCTAATTTCAGCTGAGCTGTCATGGGTACATTCAAACTCTTTTATTCTTTCCTGATTGATTCTCTACCTTACTCACTGCAAATGGTGTTCCCAATGTTTTCTTCTTTTCAGAAATGACCAGTGTCAACCTCCACTACTACCTGACCCCCAAGTAGATGTTACTGTATCCTTTACTGAGGAAATTTAAGCCATCCCTACTCCACAACTCAAAAACTCCATAAATCTTCCCCTTTCTCCTCTCTCTTTGGTCCATACTCAGAGGAAGACGTGACCCTTGTTTTTTGTCAAGGCCATTTCCTTGTTTGTGACATTGATAACATTCCATCCTATCTCCTTCAAGAAGTCCTCCCATTGATCATTCCCTCATGTTCACATTTAAATCATCCCTAGCTGCTAAATTATCCCTAGTTACCTGTTACCTTAAAAATTTCTCAGGTCTCATCTATTCTGAAAAATCCTTCATTATCCCTATCATCCTCTAAAACTGTCTGCACCCCCTCCTTTCCTTCCACTGCTGATCACCTAGAAAGGTATCTACATTTTTATGTCCTCTTCTATATCACATACTCACCTCACAACTTTTTCTAATCTGACTTCTGACCCTACCACTCTAATAAACTTTCCCTCTCAAAAGTTACCAATAACATAACTCTTACAACTGATGATCTTTTCTAATCTCTATCCTTTCTGACCTTTGCAGGTTTTGATACTATCAACTACCCCTTCCTCCTGGATATTCTCTTCTCTCTGGCTTCTGTGACACTGCTATATCCTGGTCCTCATTCTATTGCCCATTTTGTTTCTTCTCATTCTTCTTTGATGGATTATTATCCATGCGTGGGTGTTCCCCAAGGCATAGTTCTGAGGCCTTCTCCCCTTCTCTATGTATGCTGCCTCCCTTGCGTTCAATTATTATTTTGATCCAAATGTTTCTCATATCTGAATATCTGAAATTATACATATATATGTATATATATATATATACATATATATATATGTCCGACACAAATCTTTTCCCTAAAGTCATCTTGCATCATTTATTGCCTGTTAGACATAGCTACCTGGATGACCTAGTGGCATTTCAACCCAGTATGAATTCATCTTTTCCTTTAGACCCTCACTTTCTTCAAGCTTCTCTTTTTCTATTAAGGACTTCATGGTAATCTCCCCAGAAACTCAAGTTCGTACCCACAGGCCTATCCTTGAAACTTTACTCTCCCTTGCCTCCAATATCCAATTAGTTGTCAAGCCCTGCCATGTCTACATCTACAATATCTGTCAAATTAATTCCTTTCTCTCCACTTTATCTTGTTTATCTTATCCATGATAACACTTACTTTGGAGTCAGATAGTAGTGGAAGTTGCATTGGCAGCTTCTGAAGAGAAGAAAAATTTGGAAACACCCTTTTCAGTGAGTAAGGTAGAAGATCAATCAGGGAAGAACAAAAAAATTTGAATGTACTCATGACAGCTCAATTGAAAGATCATTCCCTTAGTTCAGTTCCTGATCATCATTTCTTGCCTTCTTTATGAAACCTTTCTAATTGGCTTCCAGCCTCTAGTGTCTCTAATCTTATCCACTTCAAAAGTGCCACAATGTTTTCCCTAAGGCAAAAATCTAAATATTTCATTATCCTGCTCAAAAGTCTTCAATGGCTCCCTATTGCCTCTAGGAAAATGTACAATCTCTCCAATCTGATTTATAAAGCCTTCTTTGATCTATCTCCCACTTCCCTATCTAGCCTCTTTCCTTTAGGTCAGGGACTTTTTAATTTTTGTCTTAGTGCCTTGCATGTAGCATTTGATGAAGAAATGTTTTTGAAAGATCATGTCTAAGAACTCTTCCAGTTGTAACATTCTGTGACTGAATAAATAATCATTTATTAAATATATATTATGAGCTAGGTATTATGTTAGGTATTGATTATCCCATACAAAAGTAAAATCATCCCTGTACTCAAGGAACTTATATTCTAATGGTTGGTATTGTTGTTCAGTCATTTCCAACTCTTTGTGACTCCACTTGGGGTTTTCTTAGCAAAGATACTGGAGTGGTTTGCCATTTCCTTCTCCAGCTCATTTTTATAGATGAGGAACTGAGGGACATAGGGTTAAATGATTTGCCCAGGGTCACACAGTTAGTGAGTATCTGAGACCAGAGTTGAACTCATAAAGATGAGTCTTCCTGATTCCAAGTCTAGGGCTCTATCCATTGTGCTACTTAGCTGCCTGCTTCCCATTTTAATAGGAGGGTATGTCTTATTTAAAGGAGTGTGATCCAGAGAAGCAAAAGTCATTGGGATGGGAAAAGGAGCCAAAGGGGACACAAATAAGATCCTTTCCAGAATCAATGGTATTATTGAATTGTTTACTATTCCCAGAGTAAGGGAGTAGTGGTAGAAGAAGTTTGTCTTGGGTGGACTTTGTTTTTCTGCTGGATGGCTGTATATGATATGAAGCATGATTTGGTGCAGGCTAGATACAGTGGATTAAGTACATTTTCACTCATTCACCCACTAATTGATAGAGCTCAGCCCCAGGGTGGACTGCCAGAGTTGAGTTAATTGATTTCCTAAGGGGAGGGACTGATCTCTGGAGATCTGGATCAGAGGGTCATTTTCCCCTATGGGGAAAAAGTGGACACTGGCAAAGAAGATAGAAAGATGCCCTTGATTGATTTACTAAATGTAATTTTACTAAATGTAAATCTACTAAATGTCTGGAATGGATGTTCTATATTCTAAGAACACTTGTAGATCTAACATTCGATGTTCCAGTTTCTTACATTCTACTTAATGTTATAAGGTTTCTTCTAAATCTAATAGTCTATTTTCTATCTTTTAAAATTCTACATCCTAAAGTCTTTTTCATTATAACGGTCTTTCAGTTGCCTCACCTTTGAAATAATGGGATGGGGTCAAGGTATGCTATGGTTTATTCTAGTCCCGAGATTTAGGATTCTCTCATTCTGGGAAAGGTGTCAGACAGCAAACTCCCCTGAAGCACTGAAACCCAGAGTGAGTTTGTCATACCAAAGGGTGGGGCTGTGAACACCTTGTCTGCAGTTGAAGATGCGAAGTGATTTGTGCTCTTATTGGGTTTAATATATTCTCCTTCTCGCAGGACATCAGCCAAGTTTCTGCTTATCGGTCCCATTTGTCTTGTGTTAGCTGTGGTATTGGGGGGCATCTGGCTAATGAACCTTTTCAGAAAGACATACTTCTCTGAATTAGGTTCTAATTGGGTTGGGAAGTTGAAATTGCCTGTGACCTGTTAATATTTTAGGAAGTCAAGTCCATATGAGTGATTTGTGAGATGGCATTTGAGCTGATGAGCTCAACTGACGGTCTCACAGAATGACAACTTCCTGTCAGCCTATCCCCACTGCTGCCTCCAATCTTGAAGGTGTCTTGGGAAAATTCAGTTCTGACCTTTGACCTCAAGGAGTGTCTCTGGGTGCCAAGAACATATAGACAAGAAGACCAAACTGAAGAATAACAATAATGCAACTATTTCTAGTGATATATATATATATATATATATATATATATATATATATATATATGAACTGAATAGTTCTTGCTTTCAAGAGCTTTATAGTCTATTGGGGAAAACAGCATTAGAAGCAAACTTATTTGTACACCGTGTGTGTGTGTGTGTGTGTGTGTGTGTGTGTGTATTGTATGCATTTGTACAGATAATATCCTGACCTGTCGATTTCACTGGTATAGTGAATTGCCAGGTAAGGAATTCCCTCTGCCAATGGAGGTCAGCATCTTCTCTGAAATTTATAATCCTGGAGAGTTATCTAGAACATTAAGAGATTAAGTGACTTTTACAGGAACATATAAACAGCATGCATCAGTAGTAAGACTTGAACCCTTGCCTTCCTGGCTCCAACGTGAGCTGTTAATGAACTAAGCCCTGATGCCAAATATATATAATAAATACAATTTAACGGGAAAAGAAAGGGGCTAGCAGTTATGGGGAATCAGGAAAAGACTCGTGTGGGAGATAGCACTTAAGAACTGGAATATATAATATATATATATATATGTATATACACATATGTGTGTATACATATGTAGAGAGTGGGGAGGGAGGGAGACAAAGAAAGAGACATGGGGAGGGAGGGAGAGAGAGAGAAAGAGAGAGAGGAGGGGGGGGGAGGAAAGGAGGCGGGGAGAGAGAGAGAGAAGGTTGGCTCTTAGCAAAACTATGAATTCAGCAAAGTTTGTCCTTACCTTGCTTAGTCTATCCCTTCTAGGCTGGTAGAGTGTCAGTCACATTGTTCCCCCCTCAGCAGAATTTACATTTAATCCTCTTTTTCTGTAGATCTAAAAAGCTTTGTTTCCAGTGAAAGAAATTTTAAACCTTAGCAATTAGGACTGGGGAATAGGAGAAGAGGGGAGAGATTTGGGATGGCTGTGTAAGGGAATAGGACAGGTAGGCCTTTCTGGTCCCCAGAAATACCATAAGTAAAATGAATGACCCCTTCTTCTGTCTGTATATAAGCTCCACCTTGTGTATGCATACGCATACAAACATATACCCACACAGACAGGCTTCTCTACAGATGAATGACTCTTTTATCCATGGAGAAAACATTATATTTTATGCCCCTCATCCTTTATAAGGCGTGAAATAAACCATCCAATTGCTTTTATTAAAAATTTGTAGGTGGCATGTCTTGGGCCAAGTGGTGAAGGCAGAATTTATTTTGTTTTATTATAGAAAAGGATTGAGAGATAGAGATACATGCACACGTACCCTGGTGCAGATAAACACAAAAACACACACATGCATAAAATCACACACATCCAGATACAAAGAAAAGAGACAGGAGGGGTTGGGGGAAGGCTCTCATAATTGCTTCCTTCTGTCTGGAATCTTTAGCTGTTTGCTCCAAACAGAGGTGGTGGGCTATAGACCCTCAATCTCTCAATCCCTAAATCATTTCAATGTAAACATAATCTTTGAGCAGCAAACTCATTCTTGGGAAACTGCCAACAGGATTTCTCCACGTGCATTTGAATGTAAATTGCTGGAAAGACTGCATGGCAGGGTTGAGGGCAAAGAGGGGAGGTGCTGACTCAGCCTTGGTGTGTGCCCAGAGAGGTACCAGGCAGGTGTGGGGAGGTAGGGGGGCAAAAGGTTGTGAATCTTGTCTTCCCCCCACTTCACAGAGCACGGCACAAGTTGGCGTGCCTCCTCCCCAACTAAGAGCCTCTAAAGAAATTGTGAGAACTGGATATGCAAGAAGAGCCATTGTTGTGTAGTGGGGCTGTGCTGGACTGGCAGTCTGTGGACCTGGGTTCTACCTCTGGCTGTAACTTGTGAACTGGAACCTGGGGAAAATTCATTTGGCAAGAGCAGGGAGGTCAGGAACACAGAGACCCCAGGACACCCCAAGGCCAGTATGCCATTGATGCAGATGATGTGTGGATAGTTGGTGCTGGTCAGGTACAGTCACATCATCATGATGTTGGGGAATGACTGGTGACAGGGTAAGAAGGAGGTGAAAGGCATGTGCTTCATCTTTGGAAAGGAGGTGATTCTTTTCACCTGGAAATGGCTAACTACCACCACCATCAGCCAGTCAGTAAGCATTTATTAAGTGATTGCTATGTGTCAAGCACTGTGCTAAGCACTGAGGGTACAAAGAAAGGAAAAAAGAGATAGTCCCTGCCCTCAAGGAGCTCAGAATCTAATAGGGGAGACAACATGATGCAAATAAGCTATAAACAAGATAAGTAGGAAATAATCAACTAACATTAACAGGTGTCAGAAATGGTTTCCTGTAGAAGGTGGGATTGTAGTGGAAACTTGACAAGAGCCAGTGTAGCCAGGAGGCAGAAATGAGGAGGAAGAGGCCTTGGGTTTGAATTCTGGCTGTGCCATTTGCTGACTGTGACTTGGGACAATATATTTAATTTCTCTGGGTCTTAGCTTTGTCTTCTGTAAAAAGAGAGGGGGAAGGGTTGGACTTGAGGGCCTTTAAGGCCCATTCTGGCTTATATCTTTGATAGTATGAAATATGCCTCTTCTGAAGTTGGTATAGCTTATCTGTTGCCTACATTCCATACAACCTTGGGATGAAGCAATGGATATATGGCCACTGGATGTGTTTCCACATGTCTGGCATTCATGCACTACTCATTAATTCTGTGGCCTTGGGCAAGTCACTTAACATAACTGGTATCTATATCTATATCTATATCTATCTATATGTATGTCTGTATATGTGTAAATATGTATATACACACACATTAGCATCATTGAACATATCTGATATATATGTATATACACATGTGTGTATGAGGTCTGTATGTGCGTTAGGCTAGAAAGGTGATTTCTAAGGTCTCTTTTGACTCCAAGTCCTGTGATCCCTAGTTTTAAAAACTCCATTGAAGGCAAGAGAAGTGTCTTAAAGTTCTTTTTCTTTCCCTCTAAACCCACCCTGCTTCCAAACTTCCCTATTACTGTTGAAGGTATTGCTCTATTTTTAGTCACACAGTCACCTTGGTGTCATTCTCAGTGATATACCCCACATGTGCAAATTTGTTGTCAAATCTTATCTTTTCTAACTTCACAGATATCTCCCATATATATTACCTTCCTTCCATTCACACAGCCACCACCCTAGTTCAGGCCCTCATCTGCTTTCTCACAGACTATTATAATAACCTTCTATTTGGTGTACCCACCTCAATCTTCTCCCCACTCAAATTCATGTTCCTCACAGCTACCAAAATAACTTTGCTAAAATGCAGATCTGACCATGTTACCTTCCAATTCCATAAACTCCAGTTGTTCCCTGTTTCTTCTAATATCAAAGATAAGTCTCAGTCATTTAAATCTCTTTACAAATTACCCTCTTCTTACCTTTCTAGTATTTTTACATACTATTTCCCTTCTAACTCTCTTTGTTCCAGTCATATTGCTACTACTACTAATAGCTAGCATTTATAAAGTGCTTTAAATCTTGCAGGAACTTTATAAACAACTCATTTTACCCACACAACAATTTTGGGAGGAAGATGTCAATGTTATCCTCATTTTACAGATGAAGAAACTGAGGCAGTCAGAAGGTAAGAGACTTCCTTAGGGTAAGGCAGCTAGTATCTGAGGCTACATTTAAACCCAAGTCTTCCTGACTCCAAGTCTAGGGCTCTATCCATTGTGCCACCATGTACATCATACCCTGCCTGTTCTGCCATCTCCCATGACTGAAATGCCCTCATTCTTCAACTCTGCCTCCTAGAATTCCTGGCTTCTTTGAAGACTCATCTGAAGTACCTCAAAACACAGAAAGCTTTGTGTTAATTTCCCCAGTGGGCCTTCATTCTAACTACTTTGTATTCATTAGAGACAGAGAGACAGACAGAAAGACAGAGACAGAAAGATAAATATCTGTCTCTATATACTTATGTATGTGTATATTGTCTCCTCCACTTAGAATGAAGCTTTTTGGGTACAGTTTGTTTCACTTTTGTCTTTGTAGCCCCAGTGTTTTGCACTCTATGATTGATCTGTCCCTCACCTATATATCAGTACTGTGTTCAGCAAAAAGGAGAGGATTAAATGTTTGTTCAATCAAGTTAGACTGAAGCAGAGAACTCTAGGAACTAGCTTGGATAAAGTTCTTGGCTGCCTTTGTCCTCCTTCTATCCTCACTCACCATTGCTTCCTGCCTCCTCCCTGGGAAGTTACAAAACATCACCTCAATAAAGATGTTGCTGGCACCAGCTCAGAGAAGAATCAGGTATTCCAGTTTTCTCAGACTGTCTGCCTGTTTGGACAGAGGCATCACTCACATCCTTCTTGGAATGCCTTGTTTATCTCTTCCTTCCCTCTGTCTAGCCTTCAATTGATTGCAGTTTAAGCCATGGGTCAAGTTAGGAGTGGAGGATGGGGAGGAGAAACAGGGAAGACCAGATATGAAGGTATCACTGAGAAAATGGCATTTGTTGTTTGACAATAAATTGCATCTCCCCTAGACCTGTGGTATTTTAAATCCCTTAAGGCAAAATGTGGTAGTGCAGTCCTCACATAGAGGTTGCAATGGTTTTTGGTCAGGATCCTTTAAAACAAGCAGCTAGTTCTAATAACACGCTTTCACACAGTGATGCAGAGAAGGGAGGGGAGTTTCAATCTGGAAGGGAGCTTAGAAAAGGGAATATCACAAAACAATGTGTTAATGCTGAAATGGACATTAGAATACGGTACTGAATATATTGTAACTCAGAATGTAGTGTTAGAGCTTGATAGGAAACACTGTGGTGTAATAGAAAGAGAATTGGATTTGGATTCCAAGGATGTGGGTTTTGAATCCCATCTCTGCTATTTACTACCTGTGTGACCTTGGCTAAGCCATTTAACTTCTGTGGAACTGAGTTTCATCATCTGTCAAATGAAGGTGTTCAACTGGATGGTCTCTGTGGTCTCTTTTATTTCCTAAGTCTAAGATCCCATAAAAAAAATATCTAGTGCAAACCTTTCATTTGACTCAGGAGGAAACCAGGGCCAAGAGGGGTGAAATAACTTGCCCTCAGGTCATGCCACAGTTTAGTGCCAGGACTAGGACCCCCACCTGTGATTACCAGATCTTAGATGAGGAAAGAAGAGAAGGGAAGAAACCTGAAAAACAATTGTTAGGTCCAGGTTTCTCTAAAGGTTCTCTATTATTGGTTCTGTTATTTGCTCATTGTTGTCAAGTGAAGAAGGATATAAAGTAAAATTAATGAGTGCTGATTTTTTTTAAGCAATGATCAAGATGGGAAACACATCAATAAAGATGGCCTTAAGCCTGGGAGAAGAGATAGTCATTTTTTCATTATGATTTAAACCCTTGCCCTTAAATATCTTCTCTGGCTAGCTATCGCAGCCCAAGTAATTTCTTCATTGGAGCATTATTCGATTGGGTATAAATTTTGCCTTATTCCTCTGTGGTCCTATTTTAAAATGAGAGGAATAGTGGGTAGAGCACTGTATCAAGAGTCGTAAGACCTGGATACAGCCTTGGATCTGCCATTAAGAGTTCACATTGATACGATTCTTTAAGGTTTGTAAAGTGTTTTACATATATTGTGGCAGCTAGGTAGTTCAGTGGATAGAGTGCTAGGCCTGGAATTAGGAAGATCTAAGTTCCAATCAGGCCTCAGACATGTACTAGTTGTATAACCCTGAGCAAGTCACTTAACCTTGTTTGCCTCAGTTTCCTCAACTGTACAATGAGCTAGAGAAGGAAATGGCAAACCAGTTTAGCGTCTCTACTAAGAAAACACCAGAAAGACTCACAAACAGTAGGACGTGATTGAACAGCAAATTATATATACTATGTAATATGATCAGGCGTTATTATTATTGCCATTTTATGGATTAGGAAACTGAGAACATTCTGAATTCTAATATTATGTGTTCTAAAGTCTCTTGTAGTTCTAACATTCTATGCCATAGGATCTCTATCAGCTCTAATATTCTATGATTATATGTGTATATTTATATAGATGATTATGCACGTGCATGTGAGTAATGCATGTGTGCTAAAGTGTGGATGTGGTTAGCACCAATGACTGTATTTCTGTACCAGACTTTCTGACCCCTTGCATTACCTTTTGTGGGAAATTTGAGGAGTCAGGAATCAAATCTAGTTCTTGCTGACTCCAAGACTATTTTATCTACTATACCACAGGATAAGGCAATATTTAACCTGTCAATTAACTCATTTTGTGAATTTGGTCATTTCACCTAAATGGCCTCAGTTCCCTTCTCTACAAAATGAGAATGATTTGGATTCTCTCATCTCTAAAGTCCTTTCTAGCTTTAACATTCTATATTTAAGCATCCTTTGCAATTCTAGCATTCTAACCTTCTCTGTCCTAATGGCCCTTCCAGCTCTAATATTCTGAGTCCTAACATTCTGTATTCTAAAGTCCCTTCGGCATTATCATTCCACGTTCCAAAGTCCCTGTCAGCTCTAACACTGTACGAGTCTATGTGTATGTGTGTGTACATGCTTATGCGTGTGCATGTGAGAGATGTGTGTGCTAAGGTGTGCATGGAGGGAGGGGTGGTTTATGAAGAGCACAAATGACTGTATTTCTGGATCAGACATACTGTCCCCTTTCTTTGTCTCCTGTGGGAGATTAGACATTACCCAATATCTCTGGAGCCCTGGACAGGCAGGCCTGGAGCCTCTGATGGGCTTTTATGATCTGTCCACATTGTTAAATGCTCTCAGGAAACACAGGGGTCTGACTGGAAGTGCGGGTGGGCCTGGTTCCCATGTACACACATTCCATTTCAGCAGCAATCAGACTCACATCCAGCAGGCTTCTTGGAAGCCAATAATGGCCCTGCTCCCGCAGTGCTTAAAGGCAGCCCCTCCAGCCCTGGAGCTGAGGAGTCTGCTCTAATCACATAGAAATTCACTGCCTCTCCCCTCACTCTCTTGGCTTAATTAGCTCTAATGGTGATGAAGGCCTCTTTTGGCTGGCTTCCTACCGCTGCCCTCTGCTGGTCAGCCAACAACATTGGCAAGATGGAGCCTGGGAAGACTAGGCAAGAATTGGGATCCTTAGAGAAAACCAAAGCCAGAGAGTGGCAGGGTTCGAAGCAATGACTAAAAGGTGAGAGGAAGGGAGCAAAGCCAGACCTACCAGCCTCCTTGTTTGATGATGAAACAGATGCTTATAACCAGAGAACACAGCCTGTGGGCTATGCCTGTATGACTCCCTTCTGCTAAAACTCTCCTCACTCAGCATAGATGCCTAAAATTCCTCCATTACTTTACCATTCCATTGGGTTAAGCATTGCCCTTCCAAAGTAGGGGAGGGTGGGGGAGGGTCCTTTTGAAATGTAAATTAACTACCAAGTGCACTGGAGACTGGGTGACAAGCAGTGGGGTCCTGCTTTTACCTACTGCTAGATGTGCTATGCTAAGCAAGTCACTTTACTCCTGATAATCTCAAATTCCTCATTTGTAAAAGAAAGGGAAGGCAATAATACTTGCTTCTCCTACTTCACAATATTGGTATGAGGAAAGTGCTTTGTAATCTATAGAAAATTAACTCATTATCATTAACATCTCCTCTCTGTGAGTGAGTTCATCAGAGCTCTTTCCTCTCCATCAGTAGAGACCCAAGGGGGTGGGGTTGAGGGCAGGCAGGGCAGGGAATACAGATAGAACCAGGCTATGACAGAGAAGGGAAAGTTAGAGCAGCCCCTCACAACTATCTTATATAATGACACCTCTCATTTCTGTTTTCACTTTGATCTTCACAGAAGCTTGAAAGAAATATCCATCTTTCTTTCTCCTTCCCCATGTTCCTCTCCTTTCTCCACAAGTCCAGGTCTTCTCCCCCCTCTCACATTACCCCAGGTGACTCACTCAGACCTCCTGACTTGATTCTCTGAGGTAATTCCCAGCAGTTTATACTCTCATCACTACTCTTAAGGTGTGCTCACGCTGGGCCAAATAAGCTGCTTAGCAGCATGCAAAGAGATAGTACTTAAGGTTCTGTATCTTTTTTTAGCCCCTTTTCAAAAGGAGGCTGATTTGAGGACCTGCATGGGAAGTTTCTTAAGCTCTGTTGCCAGGGCCTCCATGGCAGAGTGAGAAACACAAGGGATGGCTGTGTATTTTCTTCTAACCCTTCCTTGGTAAAGCCTGGAACCTATCTAAAGGAAATTAACTTAGACCCTGGAGGCTGTCCCTGAGTCTGGCTAAATCTGGATAGTGCTTTTAATACTGCCAGGGGCAGAGTGGGTAGCTGCCTTTCTTTTGAGATTAGGTCTTCCAAATGCCCCCAAGCACATTCAGATATTTCCCTCCCCTGAGAGCCTGGGCTACCTCAGAAGGGAAGGAGTTCCATGTTACTAGAAGCATTTGAGCAGAGGTTTCCTGATCATATATCAGGGATATTTATTATAAAAGGGATTCAGCTATTAGTCAAGAAGCTGGACTATATGTCTAAGGTATTCAAACAACATTCCATATTCTACATTCCAACATGTTATCTGCTAAGGACTCTTCCATTTATTAAACAGTAGCAAACAGATCCCTGAAAACTCTGATACTGTAATGCTGTCCTACTTTTCCCAGGTTTGTTATGGACTATTTGGGGGAATTAATTTTGCATGTCACAATCTGAGCCCCCACCAATACAACAGTCCTTGTAAAGCCTAAGTCCAATAATCACAACATTTAAGACCTAAAACAATGCAAATAAGAGGGAATTAAGTAGTTGAATCATTCCCTGTCTCTACTCAAAAATAAGTACAACCTCCTTTAAAGATACCAAGGGAATTATATTCTTATGTCCTCTAATATTCCTAGTATGTTAGGAAAGTGACATAGTTTTAGAACACTCAGCTCTGTAGTAAAGGTTTAGGTTTCATCACAATCTGCCCCGTGGATTTCTTCAGAAGTCTCTTGGGCTCTGGAGTCATCAAGATCCTAGCTGGGTTTTTTTGGGGGGTTTAGATGGGTTTTGGTGGTATAACACTCCACATGGTTTTCTTCTGTCCTCTGCCCACCCACTATTACAGCTAAAGTTTGCCTCTTTATCTCTGCTGGCTCCCAATAGTAGCCCCATGTTGTTATCACTATTGTTTTTATTAATTTGGCATTCTTCATAATGCTTCCTTCTAGAAGCATTACTTTGGTTGGTGAGGGCACAATTGTTCTGTGGCTAGACGTAAATTCCTGGGAACCTGCCAATTAGACCCTAAACATTTTAAGAGGTGACATGCTAGGTGCATTTCTCCTCATTTAGGCCCACTATATGATTCTATGTTAAATTGCCCACATTAGTTTCACTTCTTGTTTCAGTTAAGAGAAATAGCTCATTAAATAACCATTAATTCATCAGCCAATATTGGTTACTGATTAACCCATTCACTGTTAATGCCACTGAGTGTAGAGCAGGGTTTAGGATATTAAATAGTAAAGATTTTGTTGTTGTTTTTGATAATGGACAAAATGAGTTTGGTTTTATTTTTAAACATATATATACACACATTCATACATACATACATATAGTCACATTTTATTTTGATACTCCAGACATTTCCCAACAAATGTTTAAAGAGAACTCCTTACAAAGTACATTTCTTACAAGAGTATTTGTCAACAGAAAAGAGGGATATGCCTTTTAATTCTGACAGTATCACACTAACATCAATCACTATAATTGACAAGAATATTGCTATCTATTCAAAGATTCTTTAACATGCTGTAGTCATTGTGTAATTGTATATATATTTTTTTCTTTTGGCTATACTTCCTTCACTTTGCATCACTTCATGTAAACCTTCCCATGTTTCTATAAATCCTTTATATAGAGATATACATAGAAATACAGATGGAAATAGATACACCTAGAAATATATATTTATATACATTTATACATGTATATAAGGCAACTAGGTAGTGTAGTGGATAGAGTGCTGGGTCCAGAGTTAGGAAGACTCATCTTTTTCTTTTAATTCAAATCTGGCCTCAGACATTTACTAGCTGTGTGGCCTTGGGCAAATCAATTAGCCCTATTTACTTCAGTTCCTCATCTGTAAAATGAGCTGGAGAAAGAAGTGGCAAACCACTCCAATATCTTTGCCAATAAAAACCCAAATGGAGACATGAGAGTAAGACATGACTGAAAAACATGACCCAACAACATGTATGAATATATTGAGATGCATCTATGCACATAATATAAATGTATAAACATGAATTTTACATGTGTATATATGCATCTCTCTCTATACACACACATGCACACACATACATACATAATACATGTGTATGTGTATAAAGTCAGTGTCAGTGTAGGTAACTCTCCTATGGGGAAACAACACCACCTCTACCAGTGTGTATCTGCAATTATTTAGCAAGTTATAATCTTAGAAAGATGCCCAAAGGGCACACTGCTAATGCATGTCAGAAATAGAACCCAAACCCAACTTGTCCTGACTTCAATGATAACTCTTTACTCATCATGTCATACAACTTCTGTAATACTATTATGTGTTATAGTACTATTCCATTAGATTTAGTTATGATAATTTGGTCAATTATTTCCCAGTCATTGAGCAAACATTGTGTTTCTAGATTTTTGTTATCACAAATGGTGCTGCCTTGAGCAGTCTGTATGTATGAGTCTTTTCTTAATGTCAATAGCTTCCTAGAGATACAGTCTCAGTAGTGGAATCTCTGGGTCAAAGGGTATGAACATTTAAGGGCAGATAGTTAGGTTTTTTTATTGGGGCCAATCGGAAAAAGGAGGCTAAGAGGATGGGGAATGATAGGCAACCAAGAAAGTAAAGGCCACAGTTGTTAAGAGTGTATATACAAGGGGCAGAATGAGAATGCTTTATAATTTGCCCGACTGCCAACCCTTTGGCTGATGCTATTTTTCTAGTATAAAGAGTCTCACATCTGTTCCTGACACATTTCACCTCTATTCCTGACACATAAATGAGAAGATTGACTTCAGGTGCCTCAGTTGTTCAGTTGTTTCTCAGTCACGTCTGACTCTTCGTGACTCCATTTGGGATTTTCTTGGCAAGGATACTGGAATGGTTTGCCATTTCCTTCTCCAGCTCATTTTGCAGATGAGGAAACTGAGGTAAACAGGGTTAAATGACTTGCACAGGGTCATATAGCTAGTAAGAGTCTGAAGTCAGATTTTAATTAAAAAAAAAATAAACAAATAAAAAGAATGAGTCTTCCTGACTCCACACCCAGCACTCTATCCACTGTACCGGTTTTCTGTCCCATAGGTGCCAAAGTCATTGAATTAAAAAAGAATAGAAAGGGACCTTAGAGATCATGCAGTATAAACTCCACTTCCCTTTAACAAGTGGAGAAACAAAATGACTTGGCTGATGTCATGTACAGGCCCTTTTCATTTCTTACCTGGAATACGGCAAAGGCTTCCTAAATGGTCTCCCTGTCTCAAATCTCTCCTCCCTTCAATCCATCCTTCACACAGTTATGAAAGTGATATTTCTACAGCACAGGTTTGCCTTACCATGCAAATCACTTCATTGCTTCATAAGCTCAAGTGACATCCTATTCCTTCTAGGAGCAAATTAATATTCCTGTTTCACACTTCCTTCATAACCTGGCTCCAGCCTACTTTTACAGCCTTATTATACATGATTTCCCCTTCTCATACCCTATGTTCTAGCCAAACTGTCTTTCTTATTCTTTCTCTAAAATATAAAATAAGAGGGCCAGACTCTATGGCTTCCAAGGCTCCTTTTATCTCTAAATCTAAATGATCCTATATATAATACCCCTTCTAAGCTAATTCCCCAATTTCCACTCCCTAATGGGTTGGCTCCTGAAAAGGAAGTTGACTAATTCTTCACTCAGGGCTGTAGGGCAACTCTTAGGGGTTTACAGGATTTACTACTATAAGTCACATGCCTCCATCTAATGTGTTCCTCATTGATTATTATTTGATATAAATTAGCTCCCTGAATAAACTTTTAGAAAGGGATATTTAGCCAGAGGGCTCCATAGATAGAGCACTAGGCATGGAGTCAGGAAGACCTGGTTCAAATCCAGCCTCAGATATTCAATAGTTGTGTGACACTGAGTAAGTCATTTAACCTCTGTTTGCCTTACACTGGAAAAGGAAATGGCAAACCACTCCAGTATTTTTACCAAGAAAACCCTATGGACAATATGGTCTGTGAGGTCACAAAGAGTTGGACATGACTGAACAACTGACCAGCAATTTTACTGTAGTGGCATAGTTAGAACAAGTGGTAGCAAAAATATTCCTCCCCAAAATCTGACATGTATTGTTCCACAGAATATACACAATTTAGGGCTAATCATTATTATTATTAGTAGTAGAGGGAATAATAATGATGATGATAGCTAGCATTAATATAGGTCTTGATATGTGGTAGGCATTGTGCTAAATACTTTACAATTATATCATTTGATCCTCACAACAACCCTGGGAGGTGCTATTATTATCCCCGTTTTATTAAAGCCTGAATGACCCTGAGTCAAAAATCTTAGGGCCCTGATTGCCTTTTCTGATTTGTATTTCTTTGCCTGATCAGAGGTGACTGAACAGCAAGCTTGCTGTTTATAGTCTTAGAGGCAACTTTTAGTGTTTGAGAGTTTTGGAGTTTCTTCTTCCCTCAGCTGGTCTTGCCTGCACTTTGGAACATGAACCCTGTGTCTTCTATGGTGTTTCTTGGAGAAGATGACTGCTGAGAGGAGAGTGAACCCAGCCCTTGGCCTGACTTGTAAGATGACATGGATTAGAAGGAACACACAATGAAGGAAAAGGCAAAGGTCAAATGCCTATTCAGAAATCTCACTAAGTGTCTCACGTTTTGATGTTTTCAAACACCTACCTCCCAGGAGAATATCATTAGTGTCATGATATTACTTCATTCTAATTCTTTCGCATTGTATGATTTTTTCTGTATGTGGATAAAATAAATAATTGTCCTATACCTGACTTACATCCTCACATCGAGCCTCTTTCTACTCCCTTTTGGTAAAAACCTACATGTGAGCCAAACCTGAGCATTAAGTGATTTTCTCAGAGGCTCTGGGAAAAGGTATAAAGAGCCAGGCAAATCAAGAAAAGGAGTTTATCCTGTATTTATAGTAGAGGTTCCTCCAGAACTGAGTCTGGCCTATGTTCATGGGACAGAGATAATATCCTCTTTAGAGAAAAAAGGCTAGTGTCACCTTCCACCTGTATTCAATTGCAGGTCTGTGTGGTTACATAATCATGTTCCTAGGGGAGACCTAAGACCTAAGTCAACAACTTACCTATATCCCTTTTAGCTCACTGTTACTAACACTTAGCTTCTTGGCAAACCTACTAACCCCTAAGACAAAACCAAAGAAGCTAATGAAGAAATTCTGGCCTAAGAGTTGAGAGTTTGGGGTTCTAACCTTTTCTTGGCCTACAACACACTAAATAACTTTTTTGTCATTGTTCACTCATATCCAACTCTTCCTGACCCCATCAGGGGTTTTCTTGGCAAGAATACTAGAGTTATTTGCCATTTCCTTCTCCAGCTCATTTTACAGATGAGAAGACTGAGGCGAACAGGGTTAAATGACTTGCACAGGGTGACATAGTTAGTAAGTGTCTGAGGCCGGATTTGAACACAGGAAGATGAGTCTTCCTGATTCCAGGCCCAGCGCTCTATCCTTTGTGCCACCTAGCTGCCCTGGAAAATTTAATCTCCTTCCTATTTGTGTAATGAGGAAAAATTCATAGCTCTGAAATAAGGGGAAGTAGAATTGTGTAAGTCAAAGAATACTAGATTTGAAGTCAGACAACTGGAGTTTGTCTTTCCTTTGACACAAGCTGTAAGTAAGGTTTAAGCTTTAAGCAAAACATTTCTTATTCCCAGGTCTCAGTTTCCTCAACTGTAAAATGTGTGAGTTGTCTAGATATTTTCATAGTCATCCTGGCTCTAAATTTCTGGGCTTCTAGGATTGTACCTCAGACTGAAATGAGAATGTTCTCATAAAAAATCACTAGGAGTAATTTTTTTCTCATGCTTTGGGACAGGAAGATGGGGCTACATCTGAACTGAGCTTCTAAGACAGTCTCCTATCCCTGCTGGTCTGCTCTGGGAAAGGAGGAAGAAGACAGGACTGAGGAGATAGAGGCTGTTCAAATGAAAGCTGGGAAGGAGGGCAGAGAGATGGGATGAATGCACAGATAGAATTGGGGAACCACTTAACTTAAAAGACTGGCACTAACTATTCTCTCTGTTCATCAAGGCAGACCCTCTGCAATCAGAGCAGGCCTTGCTCACCTGCTGCTAGATGGGTTAGGAAGTCATCTTATCCAATCATGAATGTATTGTTCTGTCCCTGACTGTCTCCTTCCCTGAGTTCAGACTTATGGTGCAGGACAGAGGGAGTAAGAGAAGAAGAGAAGGATCATAGATTCTCAGTTTTAGCATCTCAGAAAAGAGCTTAGATATAATTTAGTTTAAATCCCTCATGTCACATATTGGGAGGATTGAAGTTTGGAGGAGCGAGCACTTCGCATTGTGTAGTAGAAGTATAACATAAAGGTTAGAGATAGGGGTTATGGTCTGGTAACCTGGGCTGCAGTTTTCTCTTTGGCAAAGTGAAAGGATTGTACTAGATCACTTGTTCTTAAAGGGTGGTCTTCAAAGTCCTAAGGGTCCCTGAGACTCTTTCAGGGGATCAGTAAGGTCAAAACACTTTTCATAATAATATCAAAATGACATTTTCCATTTTAAAATACTTCTCCCTTTTCCAACTACTTATGTGTGTGAGCCTGGATTTTCTTCACATACTTCAACCAAAACAACATATTGCAACAGATTGAATGCAGAAGTAAATATGGGAATCCAGCTGTCTTCTATTAAGCCAGACATTAAAGAGATTTGCAAAAAAAAAAATGTAAAACAATGCCACTCTTCTTACTATTTTGGGATTTTAAAAATATTTTTCACAAAAATATGTTATTTGGATTAATGTAATATGTTTTGTTACTTTTATTGAATGATATATATATATGTATACATGTCCATACATATATGTATATATGTATTTATATTTCATAATCCACATAAACAAAAACTCTTAGAGATCCTCAATAATTTTTAAGAGTGTGAAGATGTTCTGAGACCAAAAAGTTTGAGATCCCTGGACTAGAGCGATCTCTAAGGTCTCTTGGCAGCACGAAGCCCAAGGCAAACATGAACTGAATTAATGGAAGTATGGTGTCCAGATTGAAGAAAAGGATAATCCTATTGAGGTCTGTGCTGTTTAAAGCACATCTAGAGTTATTTGTCTCACCTTATAAGGATATTGACAAGCTGGATTATGTCCAGGGGAAGGCAGCCAGGAAAAAAAAGAGGAAATTTGATGATGCCATGCGAGAATCAGTTGAAGGAAATGGATCTGATTAGCCAGGAAAGAGAGAAGACTTAGATGGGATAGGTGGGGCCTGATACCTGTCTTCAAATATTAAAATAATGCCATTTGGAAGAGTGATCAGATTTTTTGTATTTGGCCCCAGAAAGCAGATAGGAACAAGGTAAGGGAGAGAGTCACAGAAACTTGGAAGGGACCTCAGAAACCATTTGGTCCAACACAGACCTGAACAAGAATCTTCTCTACAACATACTTGACAAATGGTCATTCAGCCTTTCCTTAAATAATATATGACTGTCCAATACCTTTGAAAATCAGTCCATTCTGCTTTGGGATAACTGGGAATGTTAGGAAGGTTTTTATTAAATAAAGCATGTCTGCCCATTTCCAACTTTCATTCATTGCCCCTGGTTTTTTCCTCTTTTCACCAATCAAAACAAATTTTACCTGAGTCTTTTTTTTTCCAGACTAAATATTCCCACTTCTTTCAACTCCTCCTCAAGTAATTTGAGGCCCCTCCTTATTCTAGTTACCGTCCGTTATACACCTCTCTCCTGAGGCAACTAGGTGTTCAGTGGATAGAGTACTGATCTTAGATTCAGAAAGAATTGAGTTCAGATCTAGCCACAGGTACATATCAATTGTGCAACCCTGGGCAAGCATTTAGTCTCTGTCTACTTCAGTTTCCTCATCTGTAAAATGCGGATCATAATAACATGTACCTTCTAGAGTTTTTTTTTTATTTGTTCTTGTTTTTTAAGATCAAATGAAGTAATATTTGCAAAGCACTTAGCACAGAACTTAACACATAGTAAGTTCATTCCTTCCCCTTTTCCCCAGCTTATCAATCTTTTTCATAAATTGTCATAATTGGAACTGAACATAACTCTCCAGATAGTGTCTAACCAGAGATGAGGACTGCGGGATTATCACCTCCCTGTTTCTCAATTCTATGACCATTTTAATGCAGTTTAAGAGAGCATTAAATTTTTTGACTTCCATATCATATTCTTAATTCATAGTGAACTATTGATAAGTTAAAACCCCTAGCTAAATTTCCACTTAAATAACTTTCTATCAACCCCCAACTAGTCTTATATTTTATTTTGTTCTTTCTGTTCAACTTGTGATTTCATTGGTTGAGAGACTCTTTCTATCTAAGGAACTGCTTCTACCAATAGCCATAAGTAATGTTTCTGCAACTCATAATTTTGAGAGTAGCTTATGGCACCGGGAAGTTTAAGTTACTCGTCCAAGATCACATAACCAACATGTGACAGAGAAGAGGCATAAACCTTACTCTTGCTGAATCAGAGGCTATCCATTATAGCCCATTATCTTATGTTGTACTTCATAGAATCATAAATTTAGACCTTGAAGGGGCCAGAGAGGATATTCAATCTAAGCCTCTCACATTAAAGAGGAGGCAACAGTCCTGGACAAGATAAATGACTTGCCTAAGGTCACTTACGCTATAGTTGTTAGAGCTAGAACTCAAACTCAGGTGTTCTCCTAGTACGGTACTTTTCACTATGTATACCAACTGCCTCTAAATTGTGAGACTGACTTGTTAAACCTGTGTAAGACTTTGCATTTACCCTTATTAAATTTCATCTGAGATTCAAAGCAGTGTTTATGCCTCTTGATATTCTTTCAGATCATTCTTTTCATTAGCTATGCCTCCTAGCTTTGTGTGGTCTTCAAATTCAATAAACTTGCCATCTATGTCTTCCTCAATATTACTGAAAAGGTGTTTAAGTAGAACAGGGCTGATTGTAGACCCATAGGGCTCTCCACTAGAGACCTTTCCTCCAAGTTGTCATTGAACATTTAGTTCAATTATTCAACTCCTTGGATTTAACCATTTGATCAGTTCTAAATTTACCCAATTATACTACTTTTTAGACCATATCTCTCCAGCTTCTCTATAATAATAGCATGAGAGGTAATATGGTACAGAAAGACAGTAACATATGTAGGCAAAACAATACAGGACAAACAGAAGAGAGCTGGGCTCTCACTTCTAACATTCACCTCTCATAATCGACTTTTTTGATCTTAGGAAAATCATTTAACTTCTCTGAATTTCAATTTCTTCCGTGGGAATACTTAGAGAACTTAACTTATCTGGTTATGTGTATGATTATCACATGAGATAATGTATGATTATTGTCAAATGCTTGACTAAATTCTTATTAAACTATGTCTATAGCATTCTCTTAATCAGCCAGCCTAGTAATCCTGTCAAGAATTAATAAGTTATAGGGAGAAAGAATCCATTTCAACACATGGAAGATTTTCTAACAAAAAAGAGATATCTATCCATGTAATAATTATTCAATTAATCAATAAACATTTAATATGCACCTACTTTTTGCCAGGAATTATTCTATTCACCGGGAATAAAAAGACAAGGATAAAAATAGTCCTCCCCAAGGAACTTATATTCTATTGAGAGAGACAACAAGGAATATATAGCCATCTGGGGAAGGGGAAGCATTAGCAGTGGGAATGATCAGGAAAAACCTGATGTAGGTGATTCTAAGAGGTAGACATAGAGGAGAGCACATCTTAGGTGTTATTGACAGCTTCTTCAAAAGTATAAAGATGGGAAATGGAGTGTTGTGTTTGAGGAACAATTCAAAGGCTAATTTGGCTGAATCTCAGAGTAACTGGAGGGAAATAATGTATAACAAGCCTGGAAAGATAGGATGAAACCAGATTTTGAAGAATTTTAAATGGTAAATAGAAGGGTTTGTATTTAATACTACAAGTAATAGGGAGCTACTGGGATTTACTGAGTAGAGAAGTGACATGATAATGACCATAATTTATATAATATTTGAAAGTTCAATGTGCCCAGACCTTGCTTTAGAAGTATCACTTTGGCAGCTGGATAGTGAATGAGTTGGAGACCAAGAGAAACACAATAGGAAGTCGAAAGAGAAGCAGATGCATTGGAAAGTAATGAACTTCCCATCACTAGAGGTAATCAAGCAAAGGCTGAATAACCATCTAAAGAGGTTGTAGAATGTACCCCTGCTTAGGTAAGGATTTGGACTGGATTCCTTTTGAAGATTCTTTCAGTTCTTGGATCCTGTTATTCTATATTTTTATGAAACTAAGTACAGTTCTGTTTCCCTGGCTAGTTCCTGGCTCTGGAGTGTATTATCATTCCTAATGAGCTGTAGCACCCAGGTAGGCTTGCTGTTCACGGGCTTGTTCCCGGGATACAAGGATAATTGGCCTCACTATCAGGATTTCACCAGGCAAAAGGCCACCCTCACAAATTGTGTTGACAGACATTCCTGACTCCACTACCAGGAATGCCAGTGATTACAACTAGTTCTCTGATGCCCACAAGCTGCAATGCAGGTAATAATCACTTGGGAGGCAGCAGTACCTTCCTATCTTTGTCTGTACTGGCTGTGATGACACATGACTTTGCTGGAGCAGATGATAGGTAAAGGGGAGAAGTGGGAGTTTAGGTTGGAGAGATAAGAAGTGTCTGGATGATGGAGAACCTCAGGTTCTTCAATAGAAATGCAAGTCCAGGATGAAGGAGCTTGATATGAAATGGCCCAATTCTCCTGTGATTTAATGTCTTGACCTGATATTTTACTAGCATTTTTTTAAAAATTAGACTTTAATGCATCTGTGTGTGCTCATTGAATAAGAACAACAAGCAATGAAGAGGGATTCCAAGTCTAGAAAATAGTGAAGTGATAGTTCCATTGTCCTCTGCCCTGGTCAGACACCATCTAGAATAATGTGGTCAGTTTTCATTACCCCATTTTAGGAAATGTCTACAGTATGTCTAGAACAGGGCAACAAGGATGATAATGTTCTAGAACACGTTATCTGGGGAACTGATGACACTTGGTGAAGTTTAGCTAGGAGAATAGGAAACATGATCTATCTTCAAATATTTGAAGGATTATCATTTAAAAGAAGGATTAGATTTATTTTTACTTGGCCTCAGAGGGCAGAAGTAAGTACAATGAATGGAAAGAACATTAGATTTTGATTCAGGGAACTTCAAAATCAACTCAGGTTCTGCAACTAGTCTGACTTTAACTCCTCTCTTCGGGCATCAATTTTGTCAACTGGAAAATGGAAGTAAATTTTCTCTAAGGTCCCTTTCAGCTTTAAATTTATTTCCTTCATTATAAGCTAGAGGGAAGCAGATTTTGGCTCAGTAAAAGAAAAAAAGTTCTTAACAATTCTAATAATAATAACTATCATTTATATTAGTTCTACACACCAGACATTATGCTAAGCACTTTACAATTTTTATCTCATTTGATCCTCACAACAATCCTGCAAAGTAGATTCTATTATCATCACTGTTACATAGATGAGGAAACTGAGGCAACAGGAGTTGTGACTTGCCTAGTTCACAAAGCTAGCAAATGTCCAAGGCTAGATTTGAACTCAAGTCTTTCTGACTTCCTGACTTCAAACCCAACACTCTATCTATTTTGCTACCCAGCTGTCCACCAGGCAAAGCTAACCAGAAGTGAATTGTGCTTGCCTCTAGTCCTTGTCACTGGAGTTCTTATGATGCTAGAGGTGCTAGATGACCACTTCTCAGGGATATCATAGAGGAAATTAATGACATAAGGAGGAGGGTCTGACTTACATGAACTCTGAAGTCCCTTTAGTCTCTGAAACTCTCTGAAGTCTAAGGAGACACAGTGCTTTATAATTTTAAAGCTCAGTCATTTAGCAAGGAGAGGCAACTGATAGGCATCTTTATGCTCTACTTAAAAAAATAAAGATATCTCTTGCTTTTACATCACATATTTTTCATTATATTGTCCTCCCAGAGGACATCTCTTATAACAAAGAATGAGAAATACAAAAATAATAATAATTCAGAAAAACTAAGCAATGGATCAACCAAACACCGCACTATATGTAGTCTTCTACATCCCCCACCTTCTCAAAGAAAAGAATACTTTGTTGTAACCCATATAATGTCAAGGGTTATAGATGAAGCCCTTCATTATAATGACTGGATCTCCTGTAGAGAGTTTATGGGAGAATGTGGACACAGGAAGGTTGCAATCCACAAATTTGAGAATACCCATTTTAATGAGATTCCAGATCCATCAACACATTGAAACAAGTAAGGCTCTTTATGCTTACAACCATAGAACTTTTAAGTTTAAGAAGTCCTGGTAAAGCATTTGGTCCAGGGGTGGGGAACCTGTGGCCTTAAGGCCACATGAGGTCTTCTAAATCCTTAAGTGAGGTCTTTTGACTGAATCCAAATTTTATAGAACAAATCCAAGGATTTGTTTTAATTTATTTTTTATTTTGGATTCAGTCAAAAGGCCACACAAGAATCTAGAAGGCCACAATTGATCTTGAGGCTACAGGTTCGCCACCCCGGTTTGATCCAATGGAGGACTGTATAATTGAGGTTCCTGAAGTGGAGAGGTAGAAAACGATTTATTCAAGGTCATACTGTAAGGAAGTGATAGAGTGAGTAGTAGAAATCAGAACTTTGGGCTCCTACCACCTTCTACCATACCACAGTGCTTTCCCATGCATCATCCCATTTGATCTTTAAAATAGTCCATGGAGAAGTAAGGGCAATGATTAATACTCCCATTCAAGGACAGGGAAAACTGAGGCCCAAAGAATAGAAGTGATCTGCCCAAGGTCACATAAGAAATCAGTTGTATTAAAGTTAGGACTAGAATTCAGTTTTCTTAATTCCCCTGGCTTCACTGTACCTAATAAATTGGATATGAGCTGAAGTACTGAATTTAATGTCAAAGTTAAATCATAGTTTCCAGAGTCCCTGTGTTTGACTTGTGGGTTTTTTTTTTCCTGTCTGTCATAGTTTCCAGTTCTCCCTAACACACTCCTCAGGCCCCCATACTGATCCCATCTGGTCCCAGTGGATTTTTTTTTCTCTTTGTCCAGGATTGCCTGTCCTCTGGAGTTAATTTGAAAGCTTTTCAGGAGCAGCAGGGGGAGATGGCTTTTCAGGATTTAATAGGAATGCTTTTGTAATGGAGATTTTAATTGGAGAGAACTTTGAATAATAGATGAGCTTTCTTCAGAATTGTTGGTGGGGTCAGCACCATATCCCATTCCACATGACAGGATTTGGGGCTAATCTTCTCCATGGGCCTGGGATATGTGCCCTTGGGGAGAAAATAGATACCCAAACCAGTCTCTTCCAGCCTCCCCCAAGCCTGGCAAATGCTCACTCCCTGTGAAGAATTTCCAGGGGATGTTATCAATCACCTTGAATGAACATCTATTGTTCTATTGGGATGTTACTAGACAGTCCAGTTATTGCTTTCCATCCTCCTTGATACTGAGAAGCAGTGTTGTGTGGTAGAGAGAGAACTAGGCTTAGACATAGTAACACTGAACTGGAATCCTGACTTTGTTGCTTAGTAGTCCTGTGATCTTGAGCAAATTACTTTCTTTGTCCCTCAGTTTCTTCATTTGTAAAAGGGATAATTTCATAGGGCTATTATGAAGAAATTACTTGGTAAATCTTAAAACACCACTTTGTATTTATGAGTTATCATCTCATTGTACTAGAAAGAGGTCTGAAATGAAAGTCAGAAACTGAATCCTTCTTGTCTCAATTCTGCCACTAATTTACTGTATGATCCTGGGCAAACTTTTTCTTTATCAGCCCTCAGTTTCCTCATCTGCAAAATGTGAAAATTATTGGAATAGATGGTTGTTAAGATCATATCCAGCTTTAATGTTTCATGTTCTGTATTCTAAGATCATTTCTAGCTCTAAAATTCTTTATTTCTCCCTCCCTTCCCTCTCTTCCCTCCCTCCTTTTCTTCCTTTTTTCCTTCCTTCCTTCCTTCCTGAATGCAGTGGCTACTCATGGAACTTATTGCAATCTTAATGGGCACTGTAGCTTTGACCGGTTTCATTTCTGGTCTGAGCCAAGTTACCACTCCTTAGGCAATCTGATGTTCCCCAGATCTCAGGGGCTTACCATATTGATTCTGGACTTTGTGCAGACACTCAAATAGCTTAGCCAACTGGAGATCAGGAATCCCAACTCAAGAGATCTGCCAGCCTCAGCTTTCCTGGTGGCAGGTGTCACAGGTGTGTGTCACTACACCTAGAAAATATTCTGTAGTCTAAAGACATCCTATACTCTAAAGTTGCTTTCAGCTCTAGCAAGAGCAAGGGTCAACATTCTGAAGGTTCTCTTATGTCTAACATTCTGTGACTGTGATTATATGAATGCTTGATACAATAGGCAACAGGGAGCCATCATAGTTTCTTAAGCCAAGAAATATTATGGAGAATCTGGCATTGATCTGGTGGACTTTAGGAGGCTGTGAACACTCCAACCAAGTTAGGAATATTGGTAACCAATGTAAAGTTGACTAAACATAAGTGTTGAGGGGAAACCTGAATCTTTGAATGTCCCTCCACTGAAATTAGGTAAGTGGCCTAAATTGCTTTCTACCCTTGTGCTCATGTTTAGTCATTAGTGTTTTCAGAGAAGTGAGGGAGATATGAAAAGAGGGACTGGGTAAGGGTAAGATAGCATTTTGTTCTTAGGGAAAAAGGTGGCTGTGAAGAGACTTCAATTTTGTAAACATAACAGTGTGTTCTATGTTGTTTTCCTTAGCTTGGTGGGATACATTGCTTTTGCTTTTACACACACACATACACCCTTGCCTTCTCCAAAGGTAATAAGAGCTTACTTGCATAACATCTTGGTTCAAAGGGAAGAACACTGATTTTGAGTACTCAGTTCAGAGGTCTTGAGTGCAAATTCCTGCCCTGCCCCTTACTATCTGTATAATCCTAGACCAGTCATTGTACCCCTCTCCTCCTCAGTTTCTCAATCTTTACAAAGAAGAGGTTAGACTAAATGACATCTAAGGCCCATTTCATGTCTTGAATTATGATCCTTCAATCTTAAAAGGACTGTTGCGTTTATTACCGTGTCCTCACAAAAAACTTTGGGAAATAGGGTTGTTATCTCCTTTTCATAGATTGGGAAATTAAGGACCAGAAAAGAGGAGTGACTTGCCCCTAAATCATGTAGGAAGTTGGGCACAGAGTCAAGGATAGAATCCAGATCACACAAATCTTAGATCTGGGTTCTTCCCATCATAACATACACTTCCTCTTATAAAGGGCCACATCACTTACTGCTTTTTAGACGTGGAGCAAATCAGTGCTAGACTTGAAATCAGAAAACCTGAGTTCAAATTATGGTTCTGAAATTTACTAGCTATGGGACCTTGTGCAAATCATTTTAACTGCCTTGATTTCTTTATTGATAAAATGGGATTAATGATCTTTATGTTGCCAATCTTGCACGGTTGGTATGAGAGAAGTGCTTTGTAAACCTTAATATGCTGTAGAAATGTGGGTGATAAAACACTATGTAGATGACTGCAGTTCCCAGTTCTCTCTCTGTTTCCCACTGACCCTGCCCATTGTGCAAAAAGCTTTGGAATCAATGGCTTTACAAGCCCTAGTGGCCTGCTCATTAGGAACAATTTGCATGCCGAACATCAGTATGACAGGCATAGCAAGGGATTTGTTTAGCTCATTTGGAATAATGGAGATGAGAAATTAATCACTTCAACGCTGATGTACCCTGGCAGTCCTGGACCAATCAGCCTACCCACCTGTCACTCCAGTACCCACCTGGCATCCTCTTGGTTCCATTTCTAACCCTCTGGGTCTCAGGGCTGGGTGATCTGGCCAACATCCACGAGCTCAGATTAATACCTACAAACTGGTCAATCACAAAAGTAGATGATGTTTTGTTCTGGTATCCCCATCCCTAACTCTCCTTCCTCTGCATTATTGTGGGTCCCTCCTGCAAAAATCAATTCAGATCAGTAGTTTGTTAAAGTAAGAGTACTAACTTTGTAGTTAATAGATGTAGGTTCAAATCCTACTATTATATGGTGTGTGATGCAATCTTTGTAAATCAGGATTTTACTTTTCTCCCTTGTAGGTGGTAAAAAAAAATACATCTTTATTTTCACTAACCTCTAACTGAAATTTAACATTTTCTTCGATTATTCAAAAACATTACTTTAGTAAGGATTCTCTAGGCTTCACCAGTCCACCAAAGAGAGTTATGACACCAAAAAGATCAAAAACTTGTATTATGAGATTTAATTCCTTTAATCTGCAGATAAGGAATCTGAACCTTGACAAAGAAAATGACTTGTCCCTAATTACACACACACACAAAAATAAATGATAGCTCCAAGATTTGAAATTGATTCTTCTTTTTTTAATTTAATTTTTTTGTTAATTTATTTTGATTTATCAACAATCACTCATATGCTTTTGAGTTTAAAATTTTTCTCCTCCTTCCTCCCCCCCACCCTCCCCAAGATGGCGCACAATCTGATATAGGTTATACATATACAATCTTAGTAATTGATTCTTCTAACTTCCAATTGGGTAGTCTTTCCATGAGATGGTCCAGACCAAATCCATATGAACAGAAAAGCAAACATAAAGACTAAATGATAACATCACTATGAAAAGAACCTCTGGGAATATTTTTGTTGTTGTTGTTTAATCATTTCAGTGATTCTTCATGGCTCCACCTAGGGTTTTCTTGGCCAAGCTACTGGAATAGTTTTATATGTATATGTGAATAGGATGAAAGGCAGAAGATGGCAGCTGTGGTTTAAACTTGGAATTTGGCAAGGCATGATCAGCAGCAGGGCAAGGGTGCAAGGGATTCTAATGATAGGGGATATTATATAATTCAACTGATTCACTGAAGTTTTTTTTTTATTTTTGAACATTTTTATTTAAAGTTTTGAGTTCCAAATTCTATCCCTCTCCCTCCCTTCTTCCACACCCCTCCCCCTTTCCTGAGATGGTAAGTAATCAGATATAGGTTACACATGTGCAATTATGTAAAGCATTTCCATATTAGTCATTTTGTACAAGAAGACTCAAATAAAAGGAAAAACAATGAGAGAAAGTAAGTGAAAAATAGCATGCTTCAATCTGTATTCATTCCATACCAGTTCTTTCTCTGGAGGTGGATAGTATGCTTCATCTCTAATCCTTTGGGATTGTCTTAGATCACTGTATTGCTAAGAATGGTTAAATTATTCACAATTCTTCATCGAACAATATTGCTGTTATTATGTAGAACGTTCTCCTGGTTCTGTTCACTTCAGTATGCATCAGTTCATGTAAGTCTTTCCAGGTTTTTTCCAAAATAATCTTGCTTGTCAATTCTTACAGCATGATTATATTCCATTACTATCATATACCATAGCTTGTTTAGCCATTCCCCAATAGACAGGCATTCCTTTGATTTCTAATTCTTAACCACCACAAAAAGAGCTGCTATAAATATTTTTGTACAAATAGGTCCTTTTCCCTTTTCTTGGATGTCTTTGGGATATTAGACCTAATAGCGGTATTGCTGGATCAAAAGGTATACACAGTTTTATAGCCCTTCGGTCATAGTTCCCAATTTTTCTCCAGAATGGTTGGATCAGTTCACAATTCCACCAACAGTAAATTAGTGTTCTAGTTTTCCCACATTCCCTTCAACATCCAACATTTTCCTTTTTTTGTCACATTAGCCAATCTGATGAGTGTGAGGTGGTACTTCAGAGTTGTTTAATTTGCATTTTTCTAATCAACAGTGACTTAGAGAATTTTTTCATATGACTATAGATAACTTTGATTTCTTCATCTGAAAATACTTGTTCATATCTTTTGACCATTTATAAATTGGGGAATGATGTGTATTATAAAATTGACTCAGTTCTTTATATATTTTAGAAATGAGGCCTTTATCAGAGATACTTGCTACAATCCTCCCCCTTTCCCAGTTTTCTGCTTTACTTATAATTTTGTTTGCATTGGTTTTATTTGTGCAAAAACTTTTTTTAATTTTATATAATCAAAATTGTATATTTTACATTTTGTAGTGCTATCTATATTTTCTTGGGTCCTAAATTTGTCCCTTATCCATAAATCTAACAAATAAATAATTTCATGCACTCTTGATTTGCTTACAGTATCACTCTTGGTGTGTAAATCATATACCCATTTTGACCTCATCTTGGTATATAGTGTGAGATGTTAGTCTGTACCTAGTTTCTGCCATACTGTTTTTCACTTTTCCCAGCAGTTTTTGTCAAATAATGAGTTTTTGTCCCAAAAGCTTGGATCTTTGGGTTTATCATGTACTAGATGACCTATTACTATAATGTAATTTGTACCCAATCTATTCCACTGATCCACCACTCTATTTCTTAGCCAGTATCACATAGTTTTGATAATTACCACTTTATAATACAGTTTAAGATTTGGTATGGCTAAACCACCTTCTTTTTAAAATTGATTCCCTTGATATCCTTGAGATTTTTTTCTTCCAGATATTTTTTTAATATTTTTCCTAGCTCTATAAAATATCTTTTGACAGTTTGGTATGGCACTGAACATAATAATTTAGGTAGAATTGTCATTTTTATAGTACTGCATCAATCTACTCATGTGTAATTAATATTTTCCAGTTGTTTGGATATGACTTCACTCATGTAAAAAGTGTTTTATTGTTGTGTTCACATAGTTCCTGGCTTTATCTTGGCAGTTGGACTCCCAAGTATTTTATATTGTTCACAGTTATTTTAAATAGATTTTTTCTTTCTACCTCTTGCTTCTGGACTTTGTTGGTACTATATAGAAATGCTAATGATTTATGTGGGTTTATTATGTATCCTGAAACTTTGTCAAAGTTGTTAATAATTTCAAGTAGTTTTTTAGTTGATGCTCTATGATTTTCTAATTATAACATCATATCATCTGAAAAGAATGATAGTTTTGTTTCCTCATTGCCTATTCTAATTCCTTTAACTTCTTTTTCTTCTCTCATTGCTGTAGCTAACATTTGTAGTGCAATATTAAATAATGGAGGTGATAATGGACATCCTTGCTTCACTCCTGATTGTATTGGGAAGGCTTCTAGCTTATCCACATTACAGATAATTCTTGCTGATAGATTTAAATAAATATTACTATCATTTTAAGGTAAGCTCCATATAAGGAATAAACTATGCTCTCTAGTGGTGTTTGTTTTTTTTTTCTTTTTTTTTGTCTTGTTTTTAGACATAGACATACAAAATTTAATCCCTTTGGCTTAACATACATCTTCAGTGACAAAATTAAAAACAACACACAAGGCAAAAATCAGTTTCCTAGAACAAAATTGAAATAATGTTATATGACCCACATCCCACAGTGTCATACTAGAAAACAAATCATCAATTTAGTTCATATACTTCATATTTAAAAGAAAAAATATTGCTATCAATTCTACTTACACAAAAGGCCTATGTTATATCTCTGAACCTAAGAAATACCTATAATTGTAGTTGTGTTACAAATTTACACTTTTTAGTAGTTAGATGTATTTATATATGTATACAAAATTTCCCCTGCTATAATAACTTAGTCATGAATTCATAAAAGTTTACCAAAATTGTAATCAAAAACTAGATAATAAAATGTTGGAATTTTAAAGGCCCTCTAAATACAAAGTTCTGGCACATATGGCAGAGTGTAGAGTATGTAGAGTGGAGCTATGAGCAAGGTTATTCAACTACTCTTATCTCCTTTGTCCTACTATGACTAATTGTAGAGATAACTTTCCTGATAGTAAATATTTTGTTGTTGTCCTTTAAAGTTGAAACAAAAGAATCTATCATTCTTTCTATTATTTAGCTCTAAACCCCAACTAGAGATAGTACTCTGGCAAGATACTTAGCTTCTCTTGGGATGAAACCCCCTCCTCCAGTTACCTCCTCCCAACTTCATTCCCAATAAGTACATCAAGACTAGCAAATGTCTATGATTAATATCATTTACAACAACAAAGGAAATGCTTAAAATAAAGGTAACCAGACTTTCCCCATGCCTAAAAAAAATGAGGTTCTGAGAAGGAAATCCAACACAAGAAAGGAGATCCAGAATTACAACCTTGGAGTTTGTCGTTCAGGATGGTTCTAAAGACAAAAATCTCTCCTGACACCCCTGGTGTCTGACCAGCTCATATTGCCTTACTCCTAGTATGTTCACCCATTTTTTTGTGGTTACCTCTGCCCACACTTCCCCTCTTCCAGCTTCATGCAGCCTCTTTCCACATTTCCTCCAGCTCCATGAGTTTTGTCTGTTTCTCATCTGGAGCTATTTTCCTCCTCACATCTAACTCCTTCTTAGAACCAATCGAATCAGCTGCCTCTCAAACTATTTCATTGTCTTTCAGCAGTCACCGAGGACATAGCCATTGGTTGTTCAATCAATGTTTCATTGCCTTTCTAATCTATTCAAGGGACTCACTCAAACCTCATAAAACAATCTCTAGAGGCTGACACATTTTTGCTAATTTAAAACCTCATTATCAGCCCTTTTTCTTTGCTTAGGTCCCAGACTTTCAAAGACTTAGTGCCCTTATGCTAATATGGAATAGTCTACTGGCTAAAAAGGATCACAGAACACAGAAAGGTAGAAAATACACCTTAGAATGTTAACTAGACAAGACCTTAGAGCGGCAGCTAGGTGGCACAGTGGATAGAGCGCTGACCCTGAAGTCAGGAAGACCTGAGTTCAAATCCAGCCTCAAACCAAACACTTGACACTTACTAGATGTGTGGCCCTGGGCAAGTCACTTAACCTCAATTGCCTAAAAAGAAAAACAAAAGAAAACACCTTAGAACATAGGCTGTTAGAGTTGAAAAACACTTGAGAACATAAAATGTTAAGATAACAAAATAGGTTTTTACTTTGGCTCATACTTGATGCTTCTGACATTATATTTTCAGTGGAGTTTGAAGGATGGTCCCTTTTCCCATAAGGCGGCACCAATGATGCGACTTGCTGTTGTTTGTCCTTCATTTTCAAAGAGGACCAATAACATCCTAGGGTAATGTCTTGACTTGCACATAAATTGAATTTAAGTAAGACAGAGTTGCACAAAATCGTCCGCTTGACTCTTCCAGAGCCATTTCAGTCCAGCGGCAAGAAAAAAGTCAGGGTAACTGATTGGGATGCAATGGATGACCTTGGCATCTTTGATGTCTGACCAAACTCTAAACATTCCATAGTGCCTACATCAGCTGTCTTCATAGCCATTGGAACAAATTGTTCTCCTCTGCTCATTCTGCCAGAGTGTGAGTGGGGGCAGGAGTTTTCACATGCTTGGGGTAGACATCCCCTCAACTCACTAACAGGCTTGAGGCACTTTGGTTACCTTCAGCCTGGTTTAGCTTATCTGCCAAGATGATTTGCTGGGGAAAGGCTGCTGCACATGCTATAGCTTCTTGAAACCACAGGTGAAGAGCTGGGTGAAAGTGGACAGCAAAGGTGGATGAACAGTCCTGAAAAGGGTTTGGCAAAAGTTCTTTCTGAACACCCCATACACTCCACTGTAAATGCAGCTGTTACTACTCCTACTCCTACTACTACTACTACTACTACTTCTATTATTACTACTACTACTACTACTACTACTACTACTACTGCTGCTGCTGCTGCTGCAGCTACTACTAAGTAACATTTATCTAATTCTTTAAGATTTCCTAAATATACCCACATGTACAAAAATATTTATAGCAGCTCTTTTTATGGTGGCCAAGAATTGGAAATTAAGGGGATGCCCATCGGTTGGGGAATGGCTGAACAAGTTGTAGTATACGAATGTAATGGAATACTATTGTGGCATAAGAAATGATGAGCAGGTGGACTTCAGAAAAACCTGGAAAGTATTGTGTGTACTGATGCTGAGTGAAGTGAGCAGTACCAGGAGAACTTTGTACACAGTAACAGCCACATTGTGTAATGTTTAACTTTGATAGACTTGTTTCTTCTTAGCAATGCAAAAATCTAAGACAACTCCAAAAGACTTATGATGGAAAATGCTATCCACATCCAGAAAAAGAATGATGGAGTCTGAATGCAGATTGAAGCATATTATTTACTCTCTCTCTCTCTCTCTCTCTCTCTCTCTCTCTCTCTCTCTCTCTCTCTCTCTCAGTTTCTTCTTTCTTATGGTTCCTCCCATTGGTTCTAATTCTTCTTTACAACTTGATTAATGTGAAAATAGATTTAATACAAATGTACATGCAGAGCATATATCAAATTGTGTGACATCTTGGGGTGGGAGGAGAGGAAGGATGGTGAGAAAATTTGGAACTTAAAATCTTATGGAAGTGAATGTTGAAAACCAAAAATAAATACATACATTTTTAAAACAAGTTTTAAAAATTCCTAAATATATTACATGTATTATCTCATTGGTTCCTTTTAAAACCTTATAGAATAGATGTTATTATTAATATTTTACAGATGAGGCAACTGAGGCTAAAACAGTAAATGATTTGCCCAGAATTATATATGCAGTAATTATCTGAGGCAGGATTTGAATTTGTGTTTTCCTGACTCCAAACCAAGAACTCTATCCACTACACCTTACCTGCTATCAATGAAAAGTACACTAGAATTGGGGTCAAAGGACCTGGGCTTGAACCCTGACAGTCCTACTTTCTTCCTGTGTAAACTTGAATAAATTACTAGGTACAGTCTTTGAGTTTCAGTATCCTCATATGTAAAATAAGGAGACTGAATTAGATAATCTCTAAGGTCCCTGTACCTCTAAATCCACGATCCATCTCAGAATATTTTCCCCACCTAGGTATTAAAAAGCCTGGAACTGTATTTTGCACGTTGGAAACTCATGGTCACTGGAACTGAAGTCAGAAGATCAGAATCTTAGTTTTGCTAATTATTGGGAGTGGGACACTGGGCAAGATATTGAACTTCTCTAAGCCTCAGTTTCTTCACCTGTAAAATGGGAATATTATACTTATTTCTCTTTACAAGGTTATAAGAAAAATGCTTTGTAAAGTGTTATGTAAAATGTGAGCTAAAATAAACTACATGCATATTCACATATATTTACATATATATTATATACATATATTCACTTCTATGTGTGCATACTTTTTTTTTTACCATTAGTTTTTCATTCCTTTGGGTTAAGATTTTCCCTCTCCCTTCAACTTACCTTTAAAATACCAATATCTTGGAAACTGAACATGTCTTTTTGTAAAAACCCGGTGTGAATTAGTTTGTCATAAACTGTTAGAGCTAGAAGGGACCTTGGTTTACCTTTTTAATTCTACAGATAAGCAAAGTGAGGTCCACAGAGGGGAAGTAAAGATAGAATCTTTTTGGCTTCATACAATTATTCCCTTTTGACTATATCACACTTCCTTTCCTTTTAGTGCCCAAGCAAAAATTGATGACAATAACTTCTTGTTGGAGACACAACTTTAAATTAAAAAGAATATTTTGATCTATTCTCAATCTATGTTATATGTATATTCAGTTTTTAGGGTAATGTTTTATAGGAGACAAAGTTCTGGACCTGGAGTTAGCCACATCCTGCTTCTGACCCTAAACTACTGTATAACTGTAGACACCTGTCACTTCTTTTTGTCTCAATTTCTTTATCTGTAAAATGGGGATAATAGTACTTAACTAAAAGGTTGTTGTGAGGAAAATGTTTTGTATAACTAAGTCAGTAGAAATGTGAGCTATTATTATTTCCAGATTTCATAAAATCAAATAATATTAGCATTGGGGAGGAACTAAGAAAATTGACTGTAGAACATTAGAACAGAAGAACTTTAGAGCATAACATGGTAGAGCTAGAAAACTCTAGGGCAAAAATGTCAGTTTTATAGGACTTGTGAAGAGAGAATATTAGCACGTAGAAGTTAAAACTGGAAGGACCCTTAAAGTCCAATCACTTCATCATATAGAACCAAGACCCAGGGAAATAAAGTCACTTGTCAAAAATTACAATGAAGTTAATGACAAAGCCAGAATTAGAATTCAGGTCTCTTGATTCCCAAGAAAATGATTTAGATTCTTCTTAAAAACAGAACAAGATAAAAAAAGTAACAACAGTGGCTTAGTGCTTCAAGCAATGAGAAGATCAGAAGCCAGCAAAATTGTATGCTTTGCTGTCAAGGAAATGTTCTTAATATTATTTTTGTTAAAAGAAGCTCTTTACCACCGAGAATTTCAAATGTTTTTATAATAAACCCCTAAAATCAAGGGCAACAATATATTTGCAATAGAATGTACATTAGCATATTTTGATAGTTTTTGATCATTTTTGCATGTTATTAAAATGAAACATTTGGTAAAAATTAAACATTATATGCAAATTAGTGCAACAAACCTACTTTTAGAATAATAATTCATTATCTTCCCTCTAATATATGTGAGTGGCTTCCCTTTTTTCTGTGCACCACAGCGATTAAGTCAGGATATTGGAAGTTTACTGAGGAAGTATAATAAAGAAGTCTGCTCTTCATCTGCATAAATCTCAGAATCCCACCTGTCAAAAATTGTAAGCTATTAATAGGTGATCAGATTGTCACTTGATGTTCATTTATAACATTTTTCCTGGAACCTAATGAATATTTGGGGCAAAATTTCAAAATCATTGGGATTTGGACCATTTCATTGCCAGGAAATTAAAAGTTTCTATGCGTCAAACCAACAACAATCACAAAGTTAGAATAGTATCTAGCTGAGCTGCTTTCCCTTGTGCCCTTTCCCCTCTACTTCTCTTTAATAGAAAGAGTGATAGAATTGGATTATGTTAGAGCTCCAAGGCAGCTTAGTTCAACAAATTTAGGGACTATTATGTGTGTGTGCACACATGTGTGTGTGTGTGTGTGTGTGTGTTTGTATGTGTGTATATATCCTTACTGCTTATCACAGTGCCTAGCACGTAGTAGGTGTTTAATCAATGTTTGCTAACTATTGACTATGGGATGTCCTATTGACATGTCCAAATCAATTCACCCAAAACAAGATTTATCTTTTCCACCAAGCCAACCACTTCTGTAAACTTTCCTTATCTTGCTGAGGATATCCTTCTAGGTTCACAACCTGAGTGACCACCTTACTTCTTCACTTCCCTCCATCCGTGTATTGAAAGAGTAAACAAGTTCATATCTCCCCAGTATCTCTCACATCAATCTCCTTCTCTCCATACATAGCACTATCCTCACTTAGGACCTCTTACTTCTCACCTGAATCATTTCAATATTTTCCAGATTGGTTTCTCTTCCTCCTTTTTCTCCTTTTTCCAGCCCACCCTCCACAGCGATGCCAAAACGATTTTCCTAAAAGCACATGTGTATGACCATGTCACTTCCCTATTTGAGAAGCTTAAGTGGATCCCTATTTTTTTTTTTTGCTGGCATCAAATACAATTCCTCTGTTTGGCATTTAAAGTCATTAATGCTCTGGCTCTTCTTTATTTTTTTCAAGACTGATTTTATATTACACCTCTTCACACACTCAACTTCCTAGCCAAACAGGACTATTTTCTTTTCCTTGAGTATGGAATTCTATTCCCATTTCCATGCATCTACATAAGAACATGCCCTATGTCTAGAATAGCTCTCTTCTTCCTCTGCCTCCTTTTTTTTTAAGCTCCCTTCCAGGTTCAGAACAAGTGTCATTTCTTGCAAGAGGCCAGTCCTGATCCCCTCCCTCACCTTAGTTCTTAGGGCTTTATCCATCTCCTAGAAATTACTCTTTATGTCTTTTTATATGTAGCACCCAAAACCCCTCTGGATTACCCCTGCCAATTCATCCTCACAGTTTGGGTGCCATAAATAAAATCTATTGATGTGCACTCTTAAAATTATAGCTCTTAAGTTCGTACTCCTAAGGTACTATGTGGGTCTGTAAAATTATATAGCACACTCTTAATCACTATTGATCAGAAAATGAAAATTAAAACAATTCTGAGGTACCACCTCACACCTATCAGAGTGGCTAATGAGACAAAAAAGAGGAAAACGTTAGATGTTGGAGGGGATGTGGGAAAAGTAGAACACTAATGTACTGTTGGTGGAATTGTGAACTGATCTAACCATTCTGGAGAGCAATTTGAAACCAAAGGGCTATAGAACTGTGCATACCCTTTGATCTAGTAATACCACTGCTAGGTCAATATCCCAAAGACATTCAGAAAAAAGGGGAAAGGACCTATTTGTAGAAAAATCTTTACAGCAGCTCTTTTTGTGGTGGCTAAGAATTAGAAGTCAAAGAAATGTCCATCAATTGGCAAATGGCTAAACAAGCTGTGGTATATGATTGTAAAGCAATATTATTGTGCTATAAGAAATTACAAGCAGGATGACTTCAGAAAAAACCTAAAAAGACTTGAATGAATTGATACAAAGGGAAGTAAACAGGACCAGGAGAACACTATACACAGTAACAGCAATATTGTTCGATGGAGAACTGTGAATGACTTGGCTATTCTCAGCAATACAATGATCTAAGACAATCCTAAAGGACTAATGATGAAGCATACTATCTGCCTCCAGAGAAAGAACTGGCATTGATTGAATACAGATTGAAGACTATTTTTCACTTTTTTTTTCTTTCTCTCTTTTTTTTCTTTTATTCGAGTCTTCTTGTACAAAATAACTAATATGGAAACGTCCTACATAATTGCACATGTCTAACCTATATCTGATTGCTTATCATATCAGGGAGTGGAGGAAGGGAGGGAGGAGGATAGAATTTGGAACTTAAAACTTTAAATAAAAATGTTTAAAAAATTGGGAAAAAAATTATAACTCATAAGGCTCTGCAGGTATAATTAGCTCAAAGCAAAGGCATTTATGAGGGTGGAATCATAAGAACAGTAATTAAAGCAAACAGACACAAACCTGGGACACACTCTCCCACAACGACACAGAACATTAGTGAGATAAATGGACACATATATAAAGTTCCCCAGTAGGGAGATGCATATGTAAAAAAACACACAGACACAGTCAACTTCCACCAATGGCAATGTAGACCTCATGCCCTTTCCCTTCTTGTAGTGACCTCATAATGCTCCCTGATGCAGGCACAAATGACTTTCCTGGGCATTTTGTCCAGTTGTGATCTTTTGACCTGATTGTCTCCATGGCTCAATTCATAATTGCCAGGGTGAACGCTGTCTTGGCTTATATAGATCTTCCAGTTTTGTACCTTGAATGACTGGGCTTTGTTCCTTGATGTCTGTGTTATTTTCTTTTGGGTTAATAGCTCTGCTGCAAAACACCACAGACAACAGTGGAATAGAGGAAAGAGAAACACCTTTTACTCTTCACCCCATGCCCCAAGAGATGAAAGATGATTCACTCTCAAAAGCTGGGTTCTTCCTCCATAGCTGACTCTCTTTTCTACTCCCAGAGGCCACACTCCTCATAGCTATTTCCTGCTTCAATTGCTTCTCAGAGAATGTGTCTTACATTTTAAAGGGCCACCAGGGAGGGGCATGGTTGATCCTTCTGTAAAGTATTAATTCCCTCAAGCTTTACTGAAAAACTATTTCACACTTTGTAAAGAGATAACAAAGACTGCTTTGAAACTCATCCTGTCCCTCATCTTTTGTAATTCTATGCATTGATTTGGGGAGAAATGTTTGGGTATATTGCTTAACTCTCCTTCCCCAGCACACACTAAATATGCATGTTTTTATTTACTCAAGTGTGTGCATGTTGTTTCACCCCAGTAGAACATAAACCACCTTAAGGGCAGGAGAACTTCTGTTTTCGTTTTTGTTTGGGTAGCTAGGTGGCATAGTAGGTAGAGCACTGGGTCTGGAATCAGGAAGACATGAGTTCAAATTCAGCCTCTGATACTTAGAAGCTATGTGACTCTGGGCAAGTTACTTGACCTCGGTTTGTTTCAGTTTCCTCATCTGTAAAATGAGGATAACAACCCCCCCCCATGTTTTTTTTTTTAAGAATCAAATGAGATAATATTTTTAAAGTGCTTAGCCCGGCACCTGGAACATAGTAGGTGCTATATACGTTTTGCTTTTATTATTATTATTAGTTAATATTATTTATTATCATTTTTGTTTTTGTATCCTATGTACCTACTACAGTGCTTGGCATATGGTATGTACTTAATAAATATTTGTTGAATTCCATTGAATGAAAGAGATGAAAAAGTCAAGGATGATTTGAAATTTGATCACAGATAAGGAGTTAATGGTAATATTATTAATGGAAATTAGGAATTTTGGAGTTGGGATGGATTTCAGAGTAGGAAAATAAAATGTTTTGAACATGTTAAGTCTGAGATTCTGGTTGGATATCTAGGGAAACTATCTAACAGGCAGAGGGCAATATGGGACTGGAATTCAGAAGAGAGATCAGGACTAGATATATAGATTTTAGAATTGTATACACAGAGATGATAATTGAATTCATCTGGATACTTCTTTGGAAAACGTACTTACAGGCAATTTATAAACCATGTGAGGAAACAAGTCTCATTCACTCATAATTTATATTCCTTTTTAGTTACAATTCACTTTTGACTCAAGACCTTATATGCCGCAAATCTTGACTATTTATCTACTTCACCAGACCTGCCTCTAAGATGACCCACTCTAGACTTGATTCACTCATCAAGGCAAGAGATTTGGAATACTCCTTGATCCCTACTTCTACTTCCAGGCTCTTTTTCTGTGTCCAACACTCAGTAGCCTCTTCTCTTTTGAAGTTTGGTCAACCTATGTCTACTATTGAATCAAAATTCTAGTAGCTGTTATCTACAAAACTCCAGGACACCCCCCACCCATTTCAGTTCAGTGACTGGCTCATAGCTTTTAACCCCCAACTCCTGTCCTCAAACTAGAGGACTTCAATACACATACTGATATTCACACAGATATCCTTAGCTCCCTGCTCCTCCACTTGACTATTTACCATGAGAGATTGTCATCCTCGTCCTCTTGCCATCACTCACAAATGTTCCACTTCCATGTTTCTGAATTCTGAAATTCCCTATCTGATCACAATCACAATCCCACCTCTTCCTCTGCCTTGTAATTCCTAACCTGCTTATTCATCTGCACTGGGACCTCTAAACCTTTGACCTCTTTGTTCTTTCCTAGGCAATTGCCACTGCATTAGCTATACTCTCCTCCCTTCTCCATGATGACCCCTTAGTCTACCAATTCAACTCTATGCTGTCTTTTTTTTTTTTCTCTTGAATCTCTTGACCTTTATCCTATTGCTGATCTTGCTCTTCTAAATCTCAGTGCTGGATTACTCCCACCATCTGCTCCCATTCACATCTCCTGAATGAAACTGGAGAAAATCACAAAATTATACTTCCTGGATCTACTACATATTTATGTTATGTAATCTTAACTGGGCTGTCACTGCAGCAAGACAATCCTTTTACATCTTCCTAATTAATTCACTATTCTATTCCTCCTAGCAGCTCTTCCAAACCTTTTCATCCCTCCTCAAACTTCCCATAGTTCCCTCTCCCCATCCTATTAGCTGAGAATCTTGCTAATATTTTACTGAAAAAAAAAATTTAGACCATTCACTGAAACCTTCTCTTCCCTTCTCCTCCTCAACACATATCTCCCTGATGCCTTCTTCACTATCTCTGTCTGCATCCCCATATCATCTAATAAAGTGGCTATTTTCCTTGCCAAGACATATCTCTGTATAGGTACAAGCAATCCCATTCCATCCTGAATAATCTAGCAGATTGTCCCCTCTGTCATCCTCACACTCTTATCTTTAGTCTTCTCTTGTCTACTGGCTGCTTCTCTATTGCCTATAAATATGCCTATAGCTCCCTCATCTTCCAAAAACCTTCACCTGATTCATCCCATCTAGATATCATCCTATATCTCTTCTTCCTTATATGTTCAAACTACTTGAGAAGGCTGCCTACAATAGATGCTTTCACTTCCTATATTCTCATTCTCTTCATAACTCCTTCTTCTCTTTGACATTCTCTTCTAAGTAGATTTTTTGTTTATTTTTGTCTGTCTTGTTTCGTTTTTGTGACATTACTCTTTCCTGTTTCTCCTCTTTTCTAACACTCAGTCTTCTTTGCTGGGTCTTCATCCAGGTAAAGCCCATGGAATCCATGGGTGTCCCACAGGGCTCTATCCTGGACTGTCTTCCCTTATTCCTCTCCTTCTTCTATATTATCTCATTTATTGATCTCGCCAGCTCCCATGAACCAAATTACCACCTATCTGCAGATGATTATCAAATCTAATCATCCAGCCCTAATCTCTCTGCTGACCTCAACTGTCTATTGCACATCTTGACCTGTATGTCTCATAGATATCTTAAACTCAACATGTCCAAAACTGAACTTATTCTCTTGCCCCCCCCAAGAAAACCTCCCTTCTTTTTAACTTTCCTCTTACGATCAAGGCATCACAGTATTTCAAAGCTTACAACCTAGGTATCATCTTCAACTTCTCATAGTCTCTCATTATCCCACATTTAAACCAAGGCCTATTGATTGTGCCTTCATAACATCTCTTGTATACATCCCCTTTTCTCTTCTGACACTGCCACAACCCTAGTGTTGGTACTTATCACCTCACACCTAGAGTACTGCAATAGCCTTTGGTTGAATTGCCTAACACAAGTCTCTGCCCACTCCAGCCCATCTTTCACTAGTGATCTTCCTTAAAATTCAGCTCTGATCATATCATACACACCCCTCCTTTTCCTGAAACATAGATTGGTCCATGTCACTACTTGATAAACTCCCTATCACAAACAGTATCAAATATAAAATTATCTGGCATAAAAAGTCTTTCATAACTTGCTCCATTGATCTTTCCAGTCTTCTTATACCCTATATACCCTTTTCCTCCATATACTCTATGATCTACTGGCCTCCTTAATATTCCTCACACAAGAAACTCCATCTCCCAACTCTGAGGATTTGCACTGGCTATCCTACATGCCTAGTATTCTCTCTCTCCTCGTCTCCCCTTCTTGACTGTCCTGGCTTGCTTCAAGTCCAAACCAAATTCCTATGTTCTAGCACCTTTTAGATGCTCATTAATTCTAGTGTCAATTATTTACAATTCATTCTGTGCTTAGCTCTTTTGTACATAATTGTTTGTATGTTGTCTTCCCCATTAGACTGTGAGCTTCTTGAGATAAGGGACTGTTTTTTTGCCTTCCTTTGTATTTCCAGAGTTTAGTGCAGTACTTGCTACATAATAAGTGCTTGACATATGATTATTGTACTTTATACTTATACTTTTGCTTGTTGCCAAAAGTCAAACCCATCTAGAAAAGACCATCATTTTAGAATATTTCAAAATATTTGTGAATTTGTCAATGGGGGTTATCACTCCATTCATGCAGATCTCAATCTCACTCCTTGCCTTTGTCAGTGGTTTATTGTGTTTCGGGGATTCAAACTTCATCACCTGGTGTTCAGCCTTTAAATAGTTAGGCTCTCCAATCTTAAGTAGATTAGTCCTTCAAAAATTGACCCAGAAGAATCTCTCAATAGGACTTTACATGGTGCTTTTCAAGATGCCACAGCACAGGCTTGAAGATCCTATGCTTACCTCTACATCATAATGTGGCATGTGTACAACTTGTTATTGGAGATATATGGAGGTTATTCAAAAGAAGTGAGCCAGACTATGAAGGCCATATCCAAAGAGGAATCTGCAAGGGGTTTTAGTAGCTTAATAAAATGAGTGCCTTGCCTCACCTAGGACCTCTGTTTAAGAGTAGCAAACCTCTTTGTCTGAATAAGTTCAGGTATCTTTGTCAAACAGTCACAGTGCTTTATAGTCACACCTCCTACATACTCTTGCATTCTCAAATAGAAAAACAGAAACCCATGTGCAGAGAGAGCTAGAAACAGAAACAAACAGAAATAGAGATAGATACCAACCTCCTCCTGCATATGCTAGCTCCCAGGCATCCACACACAGAAGCAAATCCAGATGTGGATAGGTCTACAATCCCTCATCTGGAATGCCGTTCTTCTCCTCATGCTGGTGCTTGTCAGTGGAGGAATTACATTGTGGCTCTCTATAAATAACAGCCTCAATCCAGTGACACCCCACACAAGAGCTCCCTTCAGCCCACCCTGATAAATATAGACATTGGATCAGCTCCAGGGGGAGGGGACAAGTGGTTCCCAACTCAAAGAAAATGGTTATGATTTCCATTTGCAGCATAAATATGTTCAGTGGATGTTTCCTTCCAGAAAGACACCAAAATAGCAATTAGCACAAGGCTAATGTTGTAGCTTCTCCCATGCCTCCCCTCCTCCTTAACATTCTTCCCATCTGGTTTCAAATGTGGGCTTCATCGTGTTGAGACATGTATATCAAAATCCCTCTCTCCCCACACCTGCTCTGTGTTTGCCTCCTCCTGCACCTCTGTCTCTGCCTCTTTCTCTCTCTGTCTCAGTCTCCATTCTATCTATCTCTATCTGTCTCTGCATGTCTCTGTGTCTGTCTCTCTGTTGCTCCCTCTCCTTCCCTCTTTGCCCCTTCTCCCCCTCCTCCTCTATGCCTGTCCCTCTCCCTTTCCTCCTCACCTCTCCCTTTTTGTCCCCCTCCCTCTCTTCCTTTCTCCTCATCTATACTAGAAAGAAAATACTATGCTGGTCCAAAGGTCATAGGATAATGGGACAATAGGTTTTAGGGTCAAAAGAGTTCTTAGACATAAATCCAATCTGCTCATTTTACAGAGGAGCAAACTGAGGTTCAAAAAGGAAAAGGGATGTGCCCAAAGCTACACAGTTACATCCAAAGAAAGAACTGATAAAAAGAAGTATATATAAAATGATTTTTACATATATAGATACATATTTGTATCTGATGGTAGCCATCTCTAAGGTAGGGTGGAGGGAAGAAAAAAAATGAAAAAAATACATGCTAACTTTATTATATTTCAAAGGAATAACAAATTGTACATTATAGACATGCAGTTTCATGCACAACTATATTTTTAAAATTACCCTGTGTTATGGAAATGCTTGTTTTATTACATAAATTTTAAAAAGGAGAATCTTGGCTTCAAATCCTACTTCTGACACTACCTATGTGTCCTTTTGCAAGTTATTTTATCTTAGTTTCTTCATCTCTAAAATGGGGTAAATAATCCATTTCTTGGTATCAATAAAAGGATGATTGCAAAGTATAAAAGAGATAAACTCCTTAGGTTCAGGAGTTCTGACTTTTTTTCCCATGTTTGTATTTCCATCATGGAGCTTGGTGCTTGGCACAGAATAAAATTATTTAATAAGGGTTTGTTGAATTGTATTGAAAGTTCTTTTTAAACTGAAAAATAACATATAAACATAATCAATCAGAATTACAGAATTTCAAAGATGGATGGAGTTTAGTTGGAGGACAACTTGTACCTGAATGCATTTCCTTTACAATATTCCCAAGAATTGGTCATTAAGATTCCACTTGAAGACCTCCAGTGACAGAAAATTCATTCCCTCCAGAGACAATTCATACCTGTTTCAGACAGCTCTCACTGTAGAGAAGTTTCTACTGACATCAAGTTAAATCTACTTCTTTATATCTTATAAGCATTGTTCCTAGTTCTGCCCTCAGAAACCAAGCAGAATAAGCCTAATATCTCTTTCAAAGAACAGTTCTTCAAGGACTTGAAAACTTTCCCCAGGCTCCTCTGAGGAGCTTACACAGACACACACACACACACACACACACACACCATCTCCAGGTCAAACATCCCTGTTTCCTTTAATTGATCCCTTTATGGCATGGTCTCCAGACTTCTCACCATCTTGATAGTATTCCTCTGGGCTCATTTCAGATTGCCACTATCATTTCTAAAATATGGCCCAAGATATACATGATGTTCTGGATGTGGTCTGACCAGAGAAGAGCAGAATAAGACTACTCTCCCCCCTTACTTCAGACTGTGACTATTGATGCAGCTTTACTAACAATCATGAAAATAATGATTATGTAATAGGGTTAGAGTGGTCCATGAGGAATGTGGGGGAGGGGGTGCAAGTCCTTGAAGCAGTCCCATATATTCTCCCACCTAGTTTCAGTACAAGTGACCACATAGGAACTCAGGGTGAGCCATATGTGATTGAGTGGCTTGTACTGTGTGATGAAAAAACTTCTTTTTTGTTGTAGAATTGGAAAAACCTGGTGATTCAGAGATTGGTGAGCTAGAACTGAGTGGATATGCAAAGGGACTCTATCACTTTCTTTTAAGGGGAACAGGACTACTTTGAGTTGCTTCCTCAGATCTGGGTTGGGGAAGGTTATGATCACAAGGCCACTTCTGTCCTTTGTATTTGCCTTCCTGATTAGGTGGCCAAGAAACAAGCTTACATGGATGTGCCCTGGCAGCAAACTTGTGAATGGTACAAAGTCTGGACATCAAAGAGAACAGCTAGTACTTTCCCCTTCCCTGGAATCTCAGAGAGTACCAACAGCAGTGGAGTAGGCTGGCCCTGAAAAAGAGTAGCCCAGAATAGCAGCACATCAACCTATGCATCAGGGATGTACTTCCCTAGAAGGAGTTAGCCCAGTAGAGAAACTTATTAATCACACATACCTTGCTGTGCATTGAAATTTATGTGGACTCTACAAAAGGGGGGAGTGGTGTTGGTGAAAGGACTCTCATGATTAGCAGGTGGGAATTATCTTTTTGCCACATATGATCTCTACACCTGTATCTCACTAATATTTTACTTTAAGCTAGAGTCCACTGTCCCCAGGGACACTGTATGTATTTGTGAGAGAGTATACCCCAGGGTTTGGGGGTAAAAGTTTTATACTAAATGTTATTCCTCTAGCTTCTTGGAAATCTCTTTTTTAAAAAAGCAAATTTGAATCAACTAGTTCATTGTTGATGAGGACCACAGAAGTAGGGGATCATGAGTGACTAGAAATCCGAGACCTTTTAGACTTTCCATAGAACCTTAAGAGAATAGTATCAGTTGAACTCTTGGGGGAACTCAGATGGTAAAAGTGTAATTTGAAGGGAGTAGCTCCAGAAGAATTACTATAATAACAATGCTAATATTTGAATAAATATCACCATACCAAATACAAATATTCATAATCTCTAAGATATATGAAATGACAAGCTTGAAAAATATAAAAGCCTGACAGAAAAACTCAAAATCCTATAGGAACAGTATTGTATATTGTCCCCCTTTATTCTTTCTGCTACTGGAGTTGTCCCCAAAATGCTTTTAGTGAGCCTAGATAAGTGAGTTCATATCCCAATATTTTTATCCAATTATAAAAACCAATTACTTTACTCACTTGTGCAATAGTCTATATCAGTTCCTATGGGTTCACTTGTCATCTCTGCAAATGATTTCTTGATATCTATATTCAGCCCTAGTCTGTCTTCTGAGTTCCAGTCTCCAATAACCAACTCTCATTTGGAAATCACCAATTGGATATCCCATAGGTATCTCAAACTCAGTGAGTTCGAAACAGAAGTCATTCTCCCCAATATACCCACTTTACTAAGCTTATCACTGTTGAAGGCATCACAATCCTTCTGGTCACCCAGGCTGGAAACCTCAATGTCACTTTTGACTCCTTACTCTCATTTACCCTGTATTTCCATTCTGTTGCTAAATCTTATCATTTCTATCATTGTAGTATTTGTTGTATGTATTCTTTTCTCTCCTCTCCTCCCTTCTCCTCCCCTCTCCTCTAACATGTTAAAGTGCTCATCACTTCTTGACTGTGTTATGAATATAGCCTTCTGATTGGTCACCTGGCTTCATCAATCCACATTCCATGTGACTGTCAAGAGATTCTCCTAAAGCATAGATCTGTCCATGTCATTACTCAACAAACTGCAGAGGCTCCTTATTACTTCCAGGATTATATATCAACTATTCTATTTGGCATTTGAAGTTTTTTTTTCTTTTAACAACCCAGCTTCTTCCTACCTTTCTAGTATTCTTACACTTTACTGAACTCTGTACACTCTGCCATCCAGACACATTTGTCCACTTTCTGTTCCTTATATTCAACAATCCACTTTCTGCCTCTATTACTTTGTACTGGCTATCCCTCATGCCTAAAATGCTTTGCCTCCTCATTTCTGCCTTTTAATTTCAAGATTCAGCTCAAATCCTACCTTTGCAGGAGTCTTTTTCTGGTTCCTCTATCTGCTAGTTCCCTCTCCACTGAGATTAGGTTCCATCTACTCTGTGGGTATCATGGTGTACTGTAAAGCACATTGAAATTAAGATACAGAATTTCTAACTTCTGGTCTCTGCTGCCCCACTACTCACTACATGAGTTTGTACAAGTCAATTCTGAGCCTCAGTTGTAAAATGATAAAGGAGTTGGAATTAATGATGCCCAAGGTTTCTTAGAGTTCTAACATCTTTATTACATGCTCTAACATTCTAAGTTTTCCCTTTTCAAAGGTTTCTCTTCTGAACAACAGGCATACTTCACCATCTGCCTTCTGGACATTTCAAGCTGGATATCCCATAGGCATCTCAAGCTCAACATGCCTAAGCCAGAACTCATTATCTTTCTCCAAAAATCTTTCCTTCTTCCCAGCTGCCCTCCCACTGTTGAGGACACTACCATTTTCTAAGTCACTAAGGCTCACAACCTCAATGTCACCTTCCAAATCTTGTTATTTCTACCTTCACATCTCTCACATACATCCCCCTCACTATATACATGGAGCCAACATCTTCATTCAGACCTTCATTTCCTATCTCCTGGACTACTGAAATTACATTCTGATTGGTCTCCCTGCCTCATCTCTCCCTACCCCATTCCATTCTCTACTTAGCTGCCAAATGGTGATTTTTTTTTCTTTTCTTCTTTCTTTTTAAATTTGGTCCAAAGACTTCTTTTATTTATTTTAAATGTTAACATTTTATTTTTTCCAATTACATGTAAAAGCAATTTTAACATTTGCATTTTTAAATTTTTAATTCAAAATTCTGTCCCTCTTTCTCTTCCTTCTCCCCTCCTGGAGAAGGCAAGCAATTTGATATACACTATACATGTACAGTCATACAAAGAATATTTCCATATTAGCCATGTTGCAAAAGAAAACATAGCCAAAAAACCCTAGAAAAATAAGGAAAGCTTAAAAAAAAGGATGCTGTGATCTTCATTCAGACTCAATCAGTTTCTCTGGAGGTGGACAGCATTTTTCATCATAGGTCCTTTGGAATTGTCTTGGATTCTTATATTGCTGAGAATGCTAAGTCATTCACAGTTGATCATTGTACAATATTGCTGTTACTGTGTACAAAGTTCTCTTGGTTCTGCTCACTTCAGTTTGCATCAGTTCATGTAAGTCTTTCCAGGTTTTTTTTTAAATCATCCTACTCATCATTTCTTATAGCACAATAATATCCCATCACAATCATATATCACAATTTGTTCATCCATTCCCCAGTTGACAGGCATCTAAAGTGATTTTTTCTAAAGTAGTCTCACATTGTATGTCACCCTCTCCCCCCAGATCATTGAACCCTACTGACCCTCTATTACCTCCAGGATCAAATATAAAATTTTCTCTTTGGCCTTAAACCTCTTCACAACCTAGCCCTCCTCTATCTTTCCAGTATGATACTTTAATCCCCTCCATTCATTCTACAAATGAGCTATCCCAGCCTAATTGATGTCCCTCAGAACCCCAGTCCATCTCCTGTCTCCATGCCTTTGCCCTTGCTACTAGAGTGGTCTGCCCCCCTCACCTATACCTCACATCTATTTCTTTCAATTCTTGGTCCAGATCCCAGTTTCTGCCTCAGCCCTTTCCCAGTACCCCCATCTGTTAGTGCCTTCTTATCTAATATTACCTTCTATCTTCTGATCAAATGCTATAACATATATAAAACTCTTTCCAAACCTTAAAGTACTATATCAAGGATAGTTGTTGTTTCCTCTCATTTGAATGTAACTTTTTTGATAGCAGGAATTGTTCCTGCTTTTCTTTGTATCTCCAGTGCACAGTACAGTGCCTGACACACAGTAAGCACTTAATAAATGCTTGTTGAGTGACTGAATTCTTAGTCCTGATAGTCTAGTATATTGTGACCTTATGGATTTAGACAACAAAAAAGTATCTACAAAATAGCCAGTGTCTTTTTGATCCATTTGTCAAGTTGTCTGAAATTTGAAGGCGGATAATACAACAAAAATAATCGTAATATAATCGTAATAAAAGAGATACATTGCATCTTGCCAACTCTGGTTGTTGCTTAAGAGGTTTCCAATTAGCTTGTTATATCAGCTCAGTTAACCTTTTCTGAGCTCTCTTCAGATTTTTCTCCCCACTTCCCCCACCCCCTTGATCCTCAGCCCTCTTTCCTTCATGTTGGGTCTCCCTGGAATAGCTGGTTTCTAGCCTGCTGAAGAGCTCCTGAGCACAGAGTAATTGTGATATAATTAATGAATTAAAAGAATGAGATGTTTTTAAGTGCTTTCAATATTCCCATCCCTATAATTATCTACAGGAAACACATTCATTAACAATCTCAGAATGAGAGTTCCAGGCACTGAATGAGACATCTCAGTTTTCACTAAGTCTGTAGCTAGGTGACCTCTCTGACAACTCAGCTTTGGAGAATTGACACTGAACTGAACATCAGGAGACCCAAGTACTTGTCCTAGCCCTACCAAGGACTCATTCTATGACTTTGAGCAAGTCACAGCATTTCCTTCAGCTCCAGTTTTAAAGTATCATAGGATTTAGAATTGAAAGGAGTCTTAAAGATTATCTAGTTCAACTACCTTGTTTTACATATACAAGAATTAGAACAGTTAAGTGACTTGCCCAAGATCAATGTTAGATGGATAAGAAGTAGAACAACTAGACTTCAAAAGCAGGTATTCTTCAAATTCAGTTCTCTTTTCATCACGCCATGCTACTTCTTTTTTCTCCTTTCTCCTCTTCTTCTTTCTCTTTCCTCCTCTTCATCGTCATCATCGTGGGCATCTGTATAGTGCCTCAAAGTTTGACACAACATTTTACAGATAGCATCTCATTTGATTCTCGCAAAACCCTATGGGTTAGTTGGACTACATGGCTTAAACAGTCTATATTGTTCTGTATTGTAACATTCTACTTTTAAGTTCTCTCTCCCAGGTCTAATCATCTGTTTTCTTCAACATTCTAAATTCTAATGTTACATCTATAATCACATGTTAAAAGAGCTTTTGAAGTCCTAGTGGTCTATGTTCTAAGGTCTCTTCTAGGTAGCACGAAAGGTCTACGGGGTGGCTACACCTCAGAGGAGTATTTATTTACCTTTTAACCCAAACAGGAAAAAAGAAAAAAAAAAGGAATTTCAGGCATTGAAGCAGGCCATTTGGCAGAATGTTTTACAGATGGAGTACCTTCCCAACAACCCTCACATCATAGCACATGGGCTGACTGATTCCTCTAACATACTAGATTGCAGGAGAATAATATTTTCTCAATTGCCAGGTTCCTTTGTGGCAACTGAATGAAAAGATGAAGCATATTTAAGTTGAGATGATGAAAAAGTCGGTGCAAAAAACAGGCAAAGTTTCAAAATACTGCCCACATACAGAAGAACCTTCCTCTGCTTTCTATCCCACTGCCTCTCCCATCCTTACACAAGAGAGAAAATACAGGAGGTCTTAGCATCAAGCGAAGAATTGATTGTTAAATAAATGGAGGAAATTTCTTTCCCTTAAGTTCTTCCCCAAACCTTTGTTTTGTAGAACTAAGGAAAACAAGGTGAGAGAGGATTCTTTTTTCTTTCTACTGTCTTTTTTAATGTTCTTGTTCCTGATGTGGTGTGAAATTTAGCCTGCTAGAATCTGTTTATAAATACCTAGATAGCACAGTGGATAGAATGCTGGGCTTAGATTTAGGAAGATCTGAGTTCAAATCCTGACTCAAACACTTAACTATTTGTTCTAATCTGGGTAAGTCATTTAAAATTACTCAGTCTAAGTTTCCTCATCTGTAAAATGGGGATAATATTACATCTACCTCACAGGATTATTGTGAAGATCGAATGAGATGCAGGTAAAACTCTTTACTAACCTTGAAGAGCTATTTAAATGCAAGTTATTAGGCATCAACTACTTGATTGATATGTTACCTAAATGCATTTTCCCTGCTGTCATCTCCTTAACAGCCTTCCCAGGATACCTACAATAACAATAGCTTTCATTTCTATAGCATGTTGCAGCTTAGGAAGCATTTCCTTGGCGACATCATCATGAGGTAAGTGGGCCACTTATTATTATCTCTATTTTCCAAATGAGGAAACAGATTTCAGAGAGTTCAAGCAACTCTCTCAGCATCACACAAGTGGTATGCAATAGGTCTGAGATGAGAACTAAGGTCCCTAACTGCACTGGCCTGATCACTATATTATACTGTTCTTTGTTTTACCTTTGAAATCTTAGTGATCATCTTTCAGGGATGTTGTAAAGGGAATTGTTGATATGACTAGGGGAGAGACTAGATGACCTCTGGGTTAGCAGGAAAATGCTAGATTTAGAGTCAAAGGACTTGGTTTTGAATCCCAGCTCTGATTCTTACTATATGTGTGACCTGTGTGAAGTCATTAAGCATTCCAGACCTGGATTTATAAGAGAAAGGAGTTGGATTAGTTTCTATTTAAGGTCCATCCTTCTCCCCTTCCTCTGTAGCTCTAAAACACATGATTTTAAGATTCCAGGGCTCCATAGGAAAATTTGGGATAGGTCAGACAATGCTGGCCAGTATAGATTCTCTAACACAGCAAAAAGTTCCCCAATTTCCAGAGGTTCTGCATGACCAACTGTTATGATGATATCCAGATGTGTCTGAGTCTGGGGCAGAACTATTCATCTTTGACATTCAATAATCCAATTTCAACCAAGGACAAGAGGCATGCCTTTTGGAAAAGAGCCATACTTGAATATCTGTTGAGCATAACATGTGGGGGTATGGATAAGGAGCATCACTGTGAGCAAAGAAAATTAGAAGGCCTCGTCAATCACATACCTTATAGTGTAGTTGTGAAGAAAAGACAAATGCACCTGAAGAGATGAGAGAAGAGTTTGGGATAGCTTGTGATAAAATGTTAAATTGTATGATGGGTGGCTTCCTAAGGAAGCTGTCCAACAGTGGAACAACCCGCTTTTTGAAGCAATTACATACTTATGAATGATGGTGTAGAAGAGAGGCTATATCATCACTTGTCAGGAATATGTTAGAGGTCATTGCCATGCCAGGTAATTTATTGAATTAGATGACCTCAAAGGCTTTTAACTTTAGGACTCTAGGATTATGTCAAAATAGAAATTTAGAAAAAGATGAGTTTGGTGGGAATTGGAGTGGTCAGGTAAAGCTTATGAGATTTGAGATGGGTCTTGAAGGAGAGAAAAGTTTCTGAAAGAATGGAGGAGGACATTGTAGGTAGAGGGAAGAACAAAAGCCTAGATATGAGGGAGAAGAAAGTTTATTCTGTGATCAGTCATGTGAAGTAAACCAGGAAGTTTAGAATGGAGACCAGAAGAGTAACTAGGGTGAAGGGATCAGAGCCATGTCTGAGGCACTGGCACTGATGATGGGGGGCATGCTGGTACCATGTAGCATTTCTTTTTACTCACAGTTCCCATTCCTCAAGGTTCCCTGCACTTAGATTGCCACTGCTCCTGCTCTCTTGAATGGCCCTGGGCCACAACCTCCAAGATTGCTTCCACCATTGTATTACTGTCATATGCTACCTTCCACCACTGCTGTGCCAATGACAAACTCCACTTTCCTCTGAAAATTGAGGGGCTAGGATGTCCCATAGGGACATGAAGCAGACTTTGTGGGACTGGCTGCCCTTCCTTTGTTATAGCCATGGTTAATGGTGAGGGACTATCTGTCCTCCATCTCAACATCTGTTCTCAACTGAATTTACCCTGGGTCCCAGAATTGACAGTTATACCTCTGGAGGGGAATGTGCATTGGGAGTAGAGGCAAATGAAGATGGGGAAGCAGAATAAAGCCAGGTTGTAGAGGGATTCCAATCCCAGGCTTATTTTGTGTCCTAGTTCTAAGTCTAAAATACAAACAGCACTAGTTTGGAAGCAGGGGGTAAAGCTGTGAGCCTGTTTCAACCACCACTACTGACCCTAAGCAGGTCACAAACTGCATTTCTTCTCACCTCCAAATTATAGAGACAAGTAGCTACCTCCTTCCCATCTTGCTCAGCAGGATGTTTTTAGCATAACAAAATAAGAAATTCAGGAATATTCTATCCACACCCCACTCCTACCTTTCAGTATTTATTCTGGTTTCTGGGTTTGGGGTTGAGATATTTTTTTTAACTTCTTTTCTTCTTTCTTTGGTTCTCTTTGTAAATTGTAAAAGCTGTAATGGGAAGATGGCTAATTCTGGGACAGAAGCTATAAGGAAGAGTTTGTATTGTTTGGTACAATGAACCATTTTATAATTGAATAAAGACCTCAGACAGAATGAATGAGATCATGTCTATAAAGTAGTCTGAGCTACTCAGAGGCAGACGCTTTATAAATACAAGGTATTATTATTACAATGATTGTATCAGAATAATGTGAACATGGTTTATTGGAAGAGGAAAAGGATTCTATACTGGCTTTCATAAACACAAGTGCATGTAGCAGCCCTCCCTCCCCTTATTGTACCCAACACTGCATAGCCTTTTACTTGAGTACAGTGTAGTATCATAGGAACTGCACTCAACAGGGAAACCTGGGTCTGAACCTCACCCCTGCCATATGCTACCTTTCTTACCTCAATCAAGTCACTTCTCCAGAATGGGGGAGAACACCAGATTCAAGTCCAGAAGACATGGGTTTGAATCCTAGCTCTGCTCTTACTGCACAAGTTGGGACAAGTTGCTTTATCCCTTGGGGCCTCATTTGCTTCATTGCTAAAATGAGGGAAATGGACTGCCTGATTTCTAAGGCCCCTTTTAGCTCTAAATCCTATGATTTCATGGACTCTATAAACCTCAGTTTTCTTGTCTATAAAATGGGAATGACAATGATTATTCTATCTTATACAGTAAACCTTAAAAGTACTGTATATTAAAAAGAGCTATTATTTAATTCCGTCTGGGGTCTTGACACTTTAACGTTATAAACAACCTGGGTGATTTTCAGAAAGAAGTTATTAATAGTCATCTCTTCCAAGAAGCCATCCCTGACTAATCCAATCCTACCTTAATTGTTCCCTTGCTCTTTGACTACTCAGTATTGATGGACAGAGAGTACCTCTTTTTCATGACAATCAGATTGTTAATTTCTCAAGGATAAGGACTGGGAAAACAGCATGGTGCTCAGAGTGAGCCAATTATCTAGCCCAGGCTTTGCCACTAACTAGCTTTGTTACTTTGGGCAAGTGACTGGGGCCTCCGGTTCTTCATATATAAAATGAGACAGTTGGACTAGATGATCTTTAAAGCCACCTTGAGCTCTAATATTCTGTGATTCCATAAGTCAGGGTTTGGGCAGGAAGTGGTAGGACCTCCAAGCAATGAGATTCTTAACCTCATCTTAACTGCAAATAGGTGATTGATGTCACCAACAAACTGTCTGACTCTCATGCCCTCAGCCTCCTTCAGGGTCTCTGGTAGCTCCCAATTCCCTGGGTTGGGTAACACTGGGACAACAGGTTTGGATTTAGAGATAGTTAGAGATTATCACTTTTAACTTTCACTTTATTGGCTAAGGAAACTGAGGCTCAAAGCAGTGAAGGGTCTTGCACTTGCCCAAGGTTAAACAGGCAGTAGTTTAAGTAACAGAATCAAGATTCACACTCAGATGCTTTGCTTGCATCTATATAACCATCAAGAGAGTTACATACCCCAGGTTTGGGACAGCCAAAACATGTGCCTTATCTCTAGTCAGCATGAGAGCTTCATGCCTTCACATTTAACATCAGTCACCAACATGACTCATATGTTCTGGAAATAGGCCATTTTTGCTTATTAAGTGTCTGTGGGATAAAGCCAGGCCCACTTTGTGTTTATTCTTCTCTGCTTTCAAAGTTAAATGAACCCCTCTTCGCCCACAAGAGCTTCTGCCCGGCCACCTGTAGTCCGCAGTAGTCATAGCATTTGTCTGCAGACACCAAGCCCCATGTATTTCATAGTATTCAGTAGGCTTTTGTAGAATACAGAAAATACATCAGATTAACAATCAGAAGGTATACATCTTAGGTGATTTGGACAAGTTACTTAACTTTCTGGGACTCAGTATCCTCATATGTAGAATGAGAGATTTTAATCCTGTGATCTTGAAAACCCTGTCTACTCCAGCATATAGGTCAGAGGAGGTCATATGATTTTTTTTTCACTTACTATTTAATGTTAACGTCTAAGAGATTGGCAGCGTAAGGGGGACACAGAAATCTACCATTACTAAATGGCTTTAGCTTTCCAAGGAAAAATTTTCAACATGTTCCAGAAACAGGTCTGAGAAGTATTTTGCTATGTGGTTTTTAACAGGCCTCTAGGTCCGGTTAACAAATCCATAACTAAATAGCCACCTTCTAAGAGGAGATTTGAGATCAAAGATCTCAGTGTACCCCTTTAAAAATGTGACACTGTATGAAAAGTGCTATGCAAACTTGAAAGTGCCTTTAAATAAATGTGAACTATCACTATAACCACCATCATCCACACCCAGAAGTGGTCACATCCCTGAAGGCCCAGAAGTGACAGAAGCTAATTGCTTTATTTGGTGGGGGCCCATCCAAGCTGCCATAATGGAATGCCCCAAACCAGTTCTGGGCCATCAATACAGTCCATAGCCAAGGTGGAGAAGAGACATATTCAATTAATCTCTTCTAGGTTGAGCTCCTTCTTTGAGACTCTCTCAGCTCAAAGTGTCGTGGAACATTAGAGATGGAAGGAACATTAGGATGTAGAATGTTAGAGTTAATAATAGTAACTCCCATTTATATAGCTACTTACAAATTGCAAAGTACTTTCCACAGCACATCCCCAAGAGAGAAGCATTGCAAGTATTATTATTTCCATTTTTCAGATGAAGTAGCTGACACTGAGAAAGGTTAAATGACGTGCCCAGGGTCACAAATCAGGGGATATTTGGATTCGTGTCTCTTTGGAAACTTTTTCTAATACCTCTGAATTCTGGTGACTTCCTTCTGTTAATTATTTCCTATTTATCCTATATATAGCTTGCTTTGTATATACGTTTTTACATATTGTCTTCCTCATTCCATTGTAAATTCTGTGAGAACAAGTACTATCTTTTGCTTCTTTTTGTATCCTTGGGTGCTTAGCAAAGTGTCTAGCACAAAGTAAGTGCTTAATCAATGTTTGCTGGAGAACCCTATGTCATGATGGAACACCAAATGTTAGGTCATTGAAAGAAATTTAGAACCTAGAATACTAGCGTATAGCAAAAAAAATTGTGAGGGCTGGGAGGGAACTTGGTCCATAGAGTATAAAAGCAGAAAGAGACCTTAAGGAACAGGATATTTGAGTCAAAGGGGACTTTAAACATCATCTAAACTGAATATCTGATTTTATTGATAAGGAAACTGAGGTCTGCAGAAGGCAAATGACTTACAAAAGACCTCACATGTAGTTAACGGTAATGGCAAGGTCAGGAATTTGCTTCATCAGTCTGTTGCTCAGGATCTCCCTGTATTAAATTAGAAGGAGGGAGTAGAGATTATAAGATCATGACTCCATGATTTCCTGTACCCTCTGAGATGGGGTAGAAACTTCCCTAAGTATTGGATCAGCTAACCAATTCCCATGTAGTTTACTATCCTCTCTTCCTATTTTGGATTTAGAGATATAAGGAATCTTAGAAACTATAGATGAGGAAATGGAGGCCTAGAAAAATTAAATGACCTTCCCCAGGATCATACAAGTGACAAGAGGTAAAGCCAGGATTTGAACTCAGGCCATCTGGTTCCAAAGCTCTCCACTGCACCCTGCTTACTCTATCTGGAGAGAAGAGAAGGGATTTAGTCTCAAGAATATGTGTAAGTTAGTCCATAATCTCCTTCCTTGGGCCAAGGTCAGGGATATAGGTATTTGAGTAGTAGAACAGACTTTTTTTCTCTCTGAATCTCAGACTATTAACTGAACTCCCCCACCTCCTTCCCCAATGAATCACAGCTGCAAATAGGAGTGGGTGGCTCCTCCCTGTCATCTCCTCCCTCCCCCATTCCCCAACAGAGAAGCTGCCTTTGCCAAGTTCCCCCTTTCAATGGCAAGGGACACCACCTGTTATACTGAGTCTTCCTCCTACTCAGAAAGTTGGCAGGCTCTACACACCATGAGGCCAGGAATCATATTGTCATCTAGTAGAAAAAGTGGTGAATTTAGAGTCAGACAACCTGTGTTCAAATCCTAACTACAAAGGCTGTGATACTTACTTCCTTGATGACCTTGCACACATTGTTTCCCCCTTCTGGTCTTCGTATGCCTCATCCCTAAAATGAGTGAATTGTTTTAATCTGTAGCATGTTAGATGTTAAGGGAAGGAAACTTTGACTTCATCTCATCCAATGCTTTCCTATTACTGATTGGGAAACCCAAGGCTAGAGAAGGGAAATGACTTGCCTAAGGCTTAGTAGCTAGTTAGTAGTAGAACTGGGAATAGAACTCATGACTTCTCATTACATGTTCCTTTCACTATAGTAAGCAGAGTTGTTCCTTCCTTCCATCCCCTCAGACTTCCGATCCTAGTTATCTGCTTCTATTTGGCCTACCCAGGGCCAGGACGTAGACGGTTGGGTGACTCTATACCATTCTTCCATCACCTCCTCAATAGAGACAGCAACCTCTTCTCTCTTGAATCTTTTAGCTCCCCTGTACTATTTCTTCCAAAATTCCTTCCCTCTTGGCTTATCAGCTCCATATTCTTTCAAGATAAAATTAATTGGGTAAAATATTAGGCCCCTCTCCCAATGTTCCATCTCCACTTACTAGGCAATTCCTGCCTCTCAGGAATAAGCCATGGTAATATTTGATATGTCTTCCTCACTTAAGCCAGACTTTTCCCAAGTCTTCAACCTTTGCTTCACCATATTCTTTTTCTTTTTACTCTTCTTCTTCTTCTTTCCCCTCCCCTGAAGGGCCATCCCCATCAATGAGAAATGTCTATTGATTCCATGACAGTTCCTTCCAAGGCTCATGAAAGTTGCTGTCTGTTCTTTGCTGGATCCCTGTGGTCCCAAACCTGCAAAAGTTCCCTGCTCTGAAAATTAAAACAAAACAAAAAGTTGTCTGTTGACATTTTTCACTGCAATGAGGGGTCAGTCTCACCAAAATTGTCAATTTTCTTCATCTTTTTGTGTGATGTCTAGTGAATCTTATGGACTCTTCAGGAAAAAAAAATTTAAATGCATAAAATGAAACATATAGCATTACAAAGGAAACCCACTAATTCAAAATAAAGTTGTAATTTTTTCCCTACCCAAGTTCACGGACATCCTGAAATCTATCCAGAGACACAAGTTTAAGAATCCTGCCTTAGGAAATCTGAGTCACTCAAGATTACAGTCTCAGGGCTACAAGAGAATTCATGTCCAACTAATGTCTGAAGTACTATGATATAGCTGACAGGGCACTAAAGTGGTGGGCAGAAGACATGGGTCAGCTCTGCTAGTTGCTATGGGGGTTACTTTGCACATGTCATTTCCTTCTCAGTTTCTCCATTTGTAAAGGGAGAGGAAGGAGTTTCACTAACCAATGTTTGAATTCAATTCTAAATCCTTTACTGTATTGAATCCAAATCCCTTCTATGGCATCTCTGACCAGTTTTGTGGTCTGATACAAGTTCTTGTGATCTATAGGAATGGGGAGCCCACAGAGCTCTAAGCACTGATCAAGCTATATAGAAATTGGTGTACTTTTAATATCTAATTAGACCCTTTAGAACATGCAGAGCTAACCACCCACGACTCTCCACTCTGCCACCTCATCTCTAGTCAAACTTAGTTACTCTGTTCCCACATTAAGCTGTGTTCATTACTGCTTTGGTGCCTTGGCTTGTGATTTTGTTTTCCCTAAGTGCAAAGTATAGCCCTCCTCTCTACCTCTTCAAATTCTGAACATGCTTCGAGGCCTAGCTCATAATCCCACATCCTCCATGTAGCCTTCCTTGACCACTGTAATCCACAGTTCCCTCCTATGAGGACTGGTTGTCTATACCCTTTTCTGGACACAGATGTCATACTGCTTGGAATCAAGATAACTCAGTATGTAGTGTATCTATCATTTTGGACTTGGAGATAGAAGACCTGAATTCTAACTCTCCAGACTTTTGTACTTGCAAGGCAAATTCAGAGAATTCTAGGATGCCAAAAGTGAAAGAAACCTTAGAAGATGAGACATTAGAATGTAGAATACTGATTGTTACAGCTGAAAGAGAATATGGAACATCATTTATTAGAATTCAGAACACTAAAATTAGAATGAAGCTTAGAAGTCTAGCTTTAGGAGCTAGACTTTAAGACATGGGAGGAGGGGACCACATCTTAATACTGTTCTGCTTACCCTCACAGTGCCTAGCAAAATATAGGTACTCGACAGATATTTATTGAGAGTTAAGGAGACAGCTTGTCCTGCTATCTTTATTTTCAAAGGATCACAAAATCATCAGAGAATAATATTTAGAGTTGGAGGCAACCTTGCCGAATCCAACCTTTTCATTCTAAAGATAGGAAATTGAGGCCCAGGGAGATTATATGGTTTTCCTAAAGTCACACAATTAGTGTGACAGAGCCAAGATTCAAATTAAGGTTCTCTGGCTCAAAATCCAGTGTACAAATATTACCTCATTTCTCAAACTCTGTCTCTGCTATGTCTCTCTCTCTCTCTCTCTCTCTCTCTCTCTCTCTCTCTCTCTCGCACACACACACACACACACACACACACACACACAAGTATCTCACTATTTAGAGGAGAAAAGAGGAAGCCAAGGCTCAGAGATAGGGAGTGACTTGCCATAGGTGGTTAAGATGGGACCAGAACTCAAGTTTCCTGACTACCAGTCTGGTGTTCCTTATATTGCCTTTCATGAAGTGGAAAGCTTAACTTCTATATTCTCCCACCCATTGAATCTCACTTGACAGCCCCTGACACAAAAAATGACAAATTGACTTCACAAATCCCGCTTTATGCCAGGATGAGGTTGTCTGGTTCACTGGGAGGTAAAATCACACATGTTTCAGAGAAGACAATTAATACAGCACAGTGTGACAGTGAGCTCACCTCTGCACATGCTGACAACATGCTCAGGACTACAGTGCTGCCGGGCTTACCCAGGTGGGTTGTGAGCTTGGACACGTGCCACTGCCTGTCGAGTCAAGGGGGGGGTGGGAGGTGGAAATAGGTACCGAGAAAGGAACAGAGAAAGACAATAAAGAGAATATTTGGCAACAATTCCTAGAGCAATGAAACCTACAAAGCCAGTGACATGCTGAGTTTTCCAAGAATGAATCATGGAATATGAAATCTAAGGAGCCAAAGCCATTTCTAATTAGTACTTTGGCCAAGGCCCTTTAATGCTGTGGTCCTTCCATGTCCTGGGTCACTGAGAGAAGCCTAGAGTGGGGATAGGATCAATGACCTTTGTTGCCATTTCTGTAGTATTTTTCAGCTAGCAAAATCTTGTCCTCACAGTCCTGTAAAACAGAAACCAGAAGTATCATTATCTTTGTTTCATAGATGAGGAAATGGAGGCTTCAAGATGTCAAATGACACATCCACATGTCACACGTTAAATAACAAAGATGACACTCAAGCATAGGTTTTTTGGACTATGAGGCTGGGGGGAAAGGGGTCAACACTACAAAAATTGTGTCTTCTCCAGAAGGAGAGGTTAGATTTGTGTGTATTAAGATGAAATAGTTAGCTATGTGCCATGAACTCATGGGTAATGGGAAGCCCTCTCCCCTCTTCTCTCCTATACTAGGTGAAATCTAATTTGCTATACCATCATTCCACTATTCATTCCTTTACTTTAAAAATCATTCATTATTTCAGAAGGTCTATGATTTCATCACCAAGGTCATGTTTTCAACCAGTGCAGATTGCAATCTTTCCCTGCCTTAATAGACATTTCACGAGCTACCATGAGGACAACTAGGTATCACAGTGAATCGAGTGCCAGGTCTGAAGTCAGAAAGATTCTTCTTCCTGAGTTCAAATCTGGCCTCAGACACTTATTAGCTGTGTGACCCTGAGCAAGTCACTTTAAACCTGTTTTTGCCTACTGAATGTCTCCCCATTCCTTAAAGCCTGTCCCAAATTATTCTTCCTCTATGAAGCCTTCTTTGATTTCCCCAGTGACTAATGACTTTTTAGGGACAGCTAGGTGGTACAGTGGATACAGTGCTGGGCCTGAAATGAGAAAGAGTCATCTCCCTGAATTCAAATCTGGCCTGAGAGACTTACTAGCTATGTGACCCTGGGCAGGTCACTTAACCCTGTTTGTCTAAGTTCCTCTTGTATAAAATGAACTGGAGAAGGAAAGTGCAATCCACTCCAGTATCGTTGTTGAGAAAACACCAACGAAGTCACAAAAAGTCAGACACAACTGAAACTACTAAACAAAAATGACTTTCTCTAGAGTGGTGGATCAGTGGAATAGGTTAGGTATGTAAGGCACATTAGTCAACAACTATAGTAATCTACTATTTGATAAACCCAGAGACCCCAGCTTATCCCAGTTTCTGGGATAAGAACTCTCTATTTCATAAAAACTGCTGGGAAAATTGGAAAAGAATACAACAGAAACTAGGCATAGACTATAATCTTACACCATATACTAAAATAAAGTCAAAATGTGTTAATGATTTTAGATATAAAGGCTGATCTTATAAGCAAACTGGGAGAGCAAGGAATAATTCACCTGTCAGATTTATGGAGAACAGAAGAATTTATGACCAAACAGGAGATAGAGAACATTATAAATGCAAAATGGATGATTTTGATTTTATTAAATTGGAAAGTTTTTGCACAAACAAAACAAATTCAACCACAGTTAGGAAGGAAGCAGAAAACTGGGAAAGAATTTTTACAAGTAGTGTCTCTGATAAGGGCCTCATTTCTAAAATATATAGAGAATTAAGTCAAATTCATAAGAATACAAGTCATTCCCCATTTGATAAATGGTCAAAGGATATGAACAGGAAGTTTTGAGATGAAAAAATTAAAGCCACCTATAGTCATATGAAAAAAATGCTCTAAATCACTATTGATTAGAGAAATGCAAATCAAAATGACTCTGAGGTACCCCCTCATACCTTTAAGATTGGCTAATATGATAAAACAGGAAAAAGAAAAGTGTTAGAGAAGATGTGGGAAAATTGGAACACTAATGCATTGTTAGTGGAGTTGTGAACTGATCCAACCATTTTGGAGAGCAATTTGTAACTATGCCCAAAGGGCTATAAAAATGCACATACCCTTTGACTCAGAAATAACACTTCTAGGGCTGTAGCCCAAAGAGATCATAAAAATGGGAAAAGGACCCACATGTACAAAAATAATTATAGCATTTCTTCCTGTGGTGGCAAAGAATTAGAAATTAAGGGGATGCCTGTCATTTGGGGAATGGCTGAACAAGTTGTGGTATATGAATGTAATGGAATACTATTGGGCTATAAGAAATGATGAACAGGCTAACTTCAGAAAAAACCTGGAAAGACTTGTATGGACTGATGCTGAGTGAAGTGAGCAGAACCAGGAGAATGTTGTGCACAATAACAGCCATGTTGTGTGATGACTAACTTTGATAGACTTAGCCCTTCTCAGCAATGCAAGGATCTAAGACATCTCCAAAGGTCTCATGATGGAAAATGTTATCCATATCCAGAGAAAGAACTATGGAGTTTGAATGCAGATCAAAACATACTATTTGCTCTCTTTTTTTCTTCTGTTTTGTTTCCTCTTTCTTGTGGTTCCTCCTATTGGTTCTAATTCTTCCTTACAACATCACTAATGTGAAAATATGTTTAACAGGAATATATATGTAGAGCCTATATCAGATTGCACACAGTCTTGGAGAGGGAGGTGGGGAGAAAGGGGGAGAAAAATTTAAAACTTAAAAATGTATGGAGGTGATTGTTGAAAACTATAAATTAATAAAAAAGGAAAAAATACTTTCTCCTTCCGATCTATTTTAGCACTTTTCCTTTGCACTTCTCTAATTTACTCATCATATAGTGCATATGATTGTTATTATCATTATTATTATCAGTTCTCCTACTAGACTAAGCTCCATGAGGGCAGGCGCCATATCTTGTTTGAATTTTATTTCCTCTAGTGTTCTGCACACTGTAGATGTTTAGTAAATGTTTGCTGAATGATTGAATAGGACTCTCCTCTCTGAAATTCTCCCAAAGAAATCATTCAACAACCATTTGAAGACCTCCAGTGATGGGGAAGCCACAATTTAATAAGATAGCCTATTCCACTAATCTAGTAATTAGGAAGCATTTCTTTACAGTGGGCAGAAATCTGTTTCTTTGATATTTTGACCCATCTCTCCTGCTCTGCTCTCTGGCTCCAAGCATGGTAAGTCCAAATCTTCTTCTAAGTTATACCATCCAAATACTTGTCTACCCTAAATCTTCTCTTTCCCAGGCTCATTATCACCAGTTCTTCTGAATGATCATCTTATATGGTTTGTAGTCCTCTCAATATCTTCCTTACTTTCTTATCTGCATGCTTCATTCTGTCAATGTCCTACCTAAGTTGTATTGCCCAGATTGAAACACAGTACTCCATATAAGGGATTCATTATCTTTGTTGTTGTTGTTGTTACCTTTGGCAGCCTGATAAAGCCTATGGAACCTTTCTCACAATCATGTTTTTAGATGACAGATCTCACTTCTGACTCCTGTTATATTATTTTGAACTTGGAGTCCATTAGAACTATCTTTTTTGTTTTTGTTTGTTTGTTTTTTGTTTTGCTTTTTGGCTAGGCAATCAGGGTTAAGTGACTTTCCCAGGGTCACACAGCTAGTGAGTGTCATGTATCCGAGGCCGATTTTAAACTCAAGTCCCCCTGACTCCAAGGCTGGTGTTCTATCTACTACACCACCGAGCTGCCCCTTCACATCTTTTTCACACATACTAGTTGAACTTTTCATAATTATTCCTTCTAAATTTGAACAGACTGAACCTTAGATGCTAGTCTGTGCAAGGGTCATAGCTTGACAGAACCTGCCAACTCTTGTACTCCATTAACATAGCCTTCAAGAAGCCAGGGTGAGGCCTGTGCCATGATGAGGAATTGAAGATTTTAAATTAGTATCCATTGTCATTAATTCATATGTTAAAGTGATTTTTGCACTATCCTTAATTCTACCATTAGAAATTTATTCCTTTGCATATATACATTTTCTTTCAAAAATATATATCTCCTACTTGCCCCTCTGCTTCTAGAGATAGCACATCTAATCTTATTCCTCAACATTCTGGTGTTAATGAGTTTGTCAGATTTAATTTCTCTGACGGCAATTGAGATCAGGGTACTGACAGAATGGGAGATTAGTAGAGGCGGGGAATAAGTAGGAAAGAGAGAGATAATTTTAGAGCCTGGGGCACGCATAAGATCACAGAATCTTGCAGCCCTTCTAAATGGATTTTAGGGATCATCTGGTTCAATCTTTACCTGAAACATGAATGTCTTCTACAGCATCCTTTATATCCCATATAAGGGGTCATCTGGCTCCGTTGTGAGGACTTTCAGTTATGTGGAGGGAAGAGCTAACTCTCAAGGCAATCCACTCTACCTTTAGACAGTTTAAATAATTAGATTTTTTTTCCTCAGACTTTGCAGAAAATTCCCATTTTATAACTTTCACCCATTGCTCCTAGTTAGGGAGTTAACAGGAAACCATACCTAAATAGGGCTTTGGTGGCCAGAAGCTGTGACCAGGAGTTCTGGATACCTGGAAGCTAGCCCAAGAGGCCCCAGGAAGGGTCACCATTTTACTGAGAGGTAGCTCTTTAAAAAGAGACTGCATGTATGCAATGGAGGAAAGGATCAATAATGCCATCATGCCTGAAATGCCTAGGACACCCTCTCTACAAATGTGGAGTTTGAGGAAGTCATAGGATTTTAGAATCATAGATTCTGAGCAGAAATATACATTAGGGATCATTTATTCCAAACCCCATTTTTACAAATAAGGAAAATAAAGCCCTAAAAGTGTCTCTTTCCTGAGATCATACAACTAGGAAATAGCGGGGCCAGCATTTGAATCCAAGTCCTTTGACTCCGAATCCAGTGCACTTTCAAGCACTTGGATTCAAATCCTGGCCTGCTACTTCCCAGAACCTATAAATGGAAAAGTAACTGAGGCAAAGCTAGCAGACCTGAGCAGTTCTGACTGTTTCCTTCTGAATGGTATAACTGTTAAGAGACAAATGGATATATTAATATTCATAATAATATATTAATATATTAATCAGAAGTTCCATCAGGTACAGTGCAAAGCACCAAACACATCTCCACTAAACAGGAAAGCCCAGAATGGCTGCAAGTTGTCACATTTATCTTTCACCATTCTCATAACTTGAAAGAGCCTTGGATAACGCATTCTCCAAAACAGAGATTAAACATTTCCTGGATTCTCTAGAGTAAATTGTCTATTCTCTTTCTTTCTTTGGTCACCTCGTCAAATAAATGGTTTCACTACTAAACTCTTTTTCCAGATGGTTTGTGTATCATCTCCATTTGCTTGAAAAAGAATGATTTTGCAGTGTGGGAGATTTAAATCTAGGCACTTCTTCTAGTTCTTTTTTTGTCATGAAATCCTTGTTGTGACCTTGGGTAAATCATGATCCCTTTCTGTGCCTCAGGGTGATCCACAGTAAAAAGTAAGGAATTTTTCACTTTGCTTTTAAGATCCTTTCTAGCTCTGAAATTCTGTACAATGACTTGAACCCAGGTTTCTTGACTTCCAGTTCAATGCTCTTTACATTCCATCTAATTTTCTTCCTTCATTCCCTTCCTTGCTCTTCCCTCTCTGATCTGTTATTTTGGGATAGAGGGAATCTGTACATCATTGGCATAGAGACCTCTTGTTAAGGAAATTTCCTCTACTAATGCCAGTTGGAACTTTTTCTATGACTTACAGTCTTAGTGAGTTGCCTGGGATACAAAGAGGTAGGGATGTATACCCTATCACATAACTAGTATTTACCAGAGGCAGAATTTAAGCCCAAGTTTTCTGGCCTCTGAGGTCATCTCTCTGTCCAATGCTATTGCTGGTTCTGCTTTTTAAGAATAACAGTACCATCATAGTATAACATTTTAAGTTTTAAGAGGTCAGAAACAAATATATAGGTCTCTTAGTAATGTCTTTATAGGACCATTCACATTGTATTTAATTAATGGATGATAGTGGCAGTGATGATTGCTCTGATGATGGTGATGGGACTGATGGTGAAAACAGTGATGATGGTTGTCATGGTGGTGGCCCTAGACTGGGCCAGAGATATTAACAAGAAGCATTTTCTGCAACATTATCTTCCCAAGCTCCTATCATAAACCCAAACACAAGGACATGAGAAACACTTATCCATTCTAATCCAAATCTTTATCTATATTTTTATATCTACATCTAAACATAGATATAGATATATAACTATGTCTAGATAAATAGGGATAGATAGATAGATAGATAGATAGATAAATAGATAGATAGAATCTTAGAACTAGAAGGGAGTTCAGATGTCATCTAGTCCAACCCGTATTTTAATAAAAAGACTCATCCTGATTCTGCAGATTACCTCCTTTGCGACTTTAGACAAGCCAATTAATATCTCTCAGTCTACTTCCTCATTTATAAAATGAGGTGGTTAGACTAAATGACACGTATGGTCTCATTCAACTCTAAATCTCTCCTACAATCATATTGCACCCCTAAAGAGCTCCTCTATGATGTACTCCACAATTGTTCAACAAGCCTATTCTTAAAGACCTCTAGTGCATTCTTCATTTGGATAACTAATTATTAATGAAAAAAAAAAACCTTCTCTGGCCTCACTTTCCTCTCTTCAAAATCTCTTCGCTTTACTCAATCAATTCAACTTTATACTGTCTTCTACCTTTGAGACCTTTTCCCTGGCTTTCTCCTTCTGCTACTCATTCTGCTATAGAGATGAATCCTGGCTTATGTTCACTTAAATTCATAATCATTATCCAGTCAGGCTCACATGCTTCTGATGTCCACCAGAAAAAGTCACACAAACATTCTGACTGGGACCACTGCCTCTGGCATCTAGGAGCTGGAGTAACATCTTGTCTCAGATGCTTATACCTTTGTTACAATATCACTGAACTTCCTTGGTCCTCAGTTTCCTTATCTGTAAAATAAAAAAATACTGGACTAGATGGCCCCTGAGGTCATATGGCCTTAATGAGGGGGTTCTTAAATCTCCTTAAATTTTTATGTGTGTCCTGGACTTTTCTCACTGTCCAGTAAAGCCTATAAGACCCCTTTTCAGAATGAAATTTTAAGTATCTGAAGGAAATGCTAAGTTTTGGTTTGAGGGTAGTGAAAATAAAATGCAATTTAGTTCCCATACAAATAAGGAGGCCTCATGAAATTGATCCACAAATTGTGAATTCCAGCTCAAGAATTTTGACCTTAGTGGAATACAATCTCCTTGGGGACAGGGAATGCCTTTGTTGTTGCTGTTGTATTTGTAAGTCTAGCATCTAATAGAGTGACTGACCCAATAGATCATTTTCAATGGTTGCTGATTAATTGATTTATTTCATCACTCCTAAATTTGTCCCTTTCCAACTTTTATCCATTTATCTTAGTTCTGCCTTCTGAGGCCAAGCAGGACAAGTCGAATCCTTTATTCTTCTATTAGACTTTCAAATGCTTGATTACAGTTATCATCCTCCCACTCTCATCCAAATCTATTCATCCAAGTTCCTTCAATTCTCATCACAAGGCCTCATTTCAAGGTCATTCATCTGTTTGGTTGTCTTCTTTTACACACATTCCATCATATCAATGTCCTATCTAAAATATGGTCCCCAAAACGGAACATGATGCTCTAGATATTGTCTGACCATGGAACAGATCAAAAGAATCACCACTTCTTTACTCTTAAGCATTATATTTTGCTCAGTTCAGACTAAGACCACATTCTTTTTTCTGAGTGCCATATAATACTGTTGTCTAACAGTGACCTTGCAATCCGTTGATGATCCTATTCATATAAGCTATCTATCAATATCTCAACTTGTGAAGTTGATGTTTTAGACCCATGTGTAACACTTTACATTTTTTCTTTTAATTTTCATGTTAATAGTGTCAGACCAATGATCTCATATTAAGATGTTTTTCAATCTGCCCAAGATTAATCCATCAAGTTCTAGGATGTAGTCTAGTAATGCTAAAGAAATAAACTTTCAGTGTGGGATTTTAACTCAAAAAGGGAAAGCCTAACTTGAAACATCCAGGAGTAGGAAGAAGAGGAGTGGGGCAAGAAGAGGGTTGAAAGCAATGGATAGATCCATGTAAGTCACCAGAGAGACAGATATGACCAGATCATGGTAACCAAGGGACACAGCATATCTAGAGCTCAATAAGTAGAGAAACTAGAATGAAGGAGTCACTGCTGATTATCTTAGGGTAACAGAAGGGAGAGGAAGGGCAATGACAATCATGTACTCAGGTCTGCCTTCAGTTCCAGGTTATACTAGACTCTGGCCACTCTTCGTGTAGTATTGCTGCCCACATGTGATAACTCTCAGAATAAGAAATTAATTGATGCAGATGTACACCAGGGATTCTAGTCTGGAAGAAGGAGCAAGAGTTCTCATTCAAGAATGTCTGACTGGATTTCTATCTCTGATGTCACAGGAAGGGAGGCACCAGAGTTTGATCAGTAAGTTTCCTGTCTCTCCCCTTCTCTACCACAAGACATATAGCTCTCTGGATATTCAGTGCTTCAGAAAAGTGATAAGATGGAGGAGGGGTGCCAGAAAAGAAGAGAGGGTATGTCTAGTACAGAGTCAGTCAATTGTCCATGAGCCTTATGGGTCTCAAAAAAGAATTCACACACACACACACACACATACTATACATACACACACACATATATATATATATATACACACACATACAGATACACACGTATACACATATATACACATATACATGTGTGTACATATATATATATATATATATATATATATTTATATACATATATATATATATATATATATATATACTTTTCAGTCTTATACATCCTTGGAGGCATTGTGCTGGAATGTTTCTTCTGAGTTGACAGCAATCTATCCTTTCAATCACTTTTGAATCCATATATGTTTTCTATCAGAAGAAGCTTTTCCCCATCTCCCTTAATGCTAATGCTACCTTCTGTTGATTCACTTCTATTTACATTGCATAGATTGTTTGTACATTCTTATTTGCATATTGCTTCCCCCATTAGAGAGCAGGTATTGTCTTTTGCTTTTCTTTGGATCCTCAGTGCTCAGTAGCATCTGGCATAATTGTTGTTCAGTTGTTTCAGTCGTGTCCAAATCTTTTTGACCCCATTATTTTTGGCAAAGATATTGGAGTGGTTCTACATTTCCTTCTCCAGCTCATTTTGCACTTGAGGAAACTGAGGCAAACAGGGTCACACAGCTAATAAGTGTCTGACGTCAGATTCAAACTCGTCTTTTTGACTCCAGGCCCGACACTCTATCTGCTGCATCACCCAGCTGCCCACTCTGCATCTGGTATAAGAATAGCATGTAATGGGTTTTGTTTTTCTTGCTTTATCAGCTTGTGGGGGAAGGAGAGAAGGGAGAGGGGGAGAAAATTCAAAACTGAAAATAAAATTGTTAAAAAAAATAAGAGTAGTATGAAAGACTGTCAAATATTTCATCAAGATCCATAAAATGCTACTAAACATTCCCCTGATTCACCAAAACAATTGCCCTCTTAAAAATGAAATGAGTTAGTCCAGTTATCGATAGAGTTATTAGTTATTGATTGTTCTGTGTGCCTACCACTTACCACTTCTAAATGCTGCCTAACCTTTCATAATGTTTCAAAATTTTGCTAATATCAAAGTGAAACTCACTAGCATTTAGTATGTAATCCCCATTTTCTGTCCCTCCCAAAGTCTTTTGGAAAATTGGGACAACATACTTTTTTTTCTTGCCTTGTAGTAAGTCTCCTGTTGTCTAGAGTCTTTCAAAGATCACTAAAAGTGGAAGAGAAATCATATCGGTCCATTCTTTCATTACTCCAGGGTGTCAGGAGTAGGGAACCTGCATTCTCAAGGTTGTATATGGCCTTCTAGGTCCTTGGGTGCAGCCTTTTGACCGCGTCCAAGTTTTACAGAACAAATCCTCTTATTAAGGGGATTTATTCTGTGAGGTTTGGATTCAGTCAAAGGGCCGCACTTGAGGACCTAGAGGGCCACATGTAGTTTTGAGGCTGCAGGTTCCCCACCCCTGGGTAGGTCATCTAGGTCTGGTGATATGAATACATCTCTTAGTCTCTTCCTACTTAGGTTGGATTTAAACTTCCAATTAGTTGTTTTGTTCTGTCCTTTTAAGCCCAGAGATCATTTTTCTTGGATAAGAAAACAGAAGCAAATTAAGAGTTGAACGACTCAAACTATTCTGTATCATTTCCTATTATTATCTTAACTCCTGTCCCCCTGTTGAGGACTATTCCTATCCCTTCTTTCCTTCTCCTATGATCCTCCAATTTAAATAAAAGCAAAACCAAAAGCCCTCTTTGCTTTGTCCTTAGCTTTCCTTGCCAGTTTCGGTTCATCCTACATGTTAACTCCTTTGACAGGATTCTTATAGAACTGTGCAATGTTTTATATTTATTCTCCCTGACCATCCTTTGCTTCCATTTTCTACAATGGCATCATTCTTCTAAGTCCTGGAGGAACTTAGAATCTAGCTCATAATACACACATACACATAGAGCAGGAAATCATATCAAACATTGAAGGATCAAAGGTTTCATTATGAGGTTCATATGAGTGCAGTAGGCATTCAGAGAAGGAAGAGATTCAAGATCATTAGGATACTTTTGGGTCCTTGGGTATGGGAACCAGTGTTGCCTGCCAGTAACCTTGTCCACCCTTTGTCCTTGTGGAACTATAGAAATTATGTCAATATTGCCAAGAAAGAAGGAGGCCAAATCTAGTCCCACATCAAAGTCCCTCTTGGCTGTCTCCCTATCCACCTTAGCAGAACAGGGATGGACCAAACCCATCCCTGAGAAAACATACCCCTCTAATGAGGAACAACTCTGACCTATTTTCTTGGCAAATGCCTTTTTTTTTAAATCTGTGGGTAAGCACGTGGTAAGGAGAGGAGTTACTATTCATAGCAAGCTACCATTCTTCCCCAAGTATCAGACTGGGAGCAAGTAATTATCTGCCTGTGGTGAGGGAAGCCCCAAACCCCCTCTTCCTCCTTGGAGGGGCACAGTGTTTCAGACTGCCCCCAATTCCCCTCGCTTTGCAGATGCAGCCAGCAGAAGGGCTGAGTATGGGAGAATTATTTTTGCTACTTCTTGCTAATTTCATCACTTTATTCATGCAAGGTTCTCAAAACTCATAATCAACAGGAATGTGGCAACCTGAGATTGGGCTACAGAATGACATCTTCAATGTCCTTAGGACAGTTGCCTCTTTTATGAAACAGAAGATAATGATATCAACATTTCTAATGCCATGAACTGCCTGTGTGATCCTGGTCAAGTCACCTAATCATCTTGAGCCTTAGCTTCTCCATCTCCTGAATAAGGGGTTTGACTAGATGAGCTTTAAGATATGTTGCAGTTCTAAGTATCTATGATTTAAGGATTCTAAGGAGCTCTTAAGGCCCTTCTCTGCTGAGGATTCTAGGAATAACCCCCCTCCCTCCAACAAAGAGTGACTATGCCTGCATTTAACATTGGTGAACTGGTACAAGCCAAGGAACAAGATTTTCCTGAGGGCAGAATGATTCTAGGCCCAGACATTGAAGAACCTTGGTTGAGAAATTGACTGCAAAGTCCTCCTGCCCCAACATTATAGACTTTTAGGGCTGTAAGAGATCTTAAAGTTTATCAAGCCCAAGACTCTTATTTATCATCTGGGAAAACTGAAGCCCAGGAAGTGAGGAAGCAATTTTTCTATGTAAGAGGTAGAATCAGGAATAGAACCCAGTCTTCCTGACTCCTGGTCCAACATTCTTTTCCATTGTACCGTGTTACTTTTAATCCATTCATTTTTTCTAAGTGCTCTTCCTGAAATTGGTCTTACCCATTACCACACAACTTAAAGAAAAACTGTGAGCTGGTAAATTCCCTGCTCAATGTGTATCTACCCCAAGTTGTCTGTCACGTACTTGCATTTCCATCATCAGAGTTTCATTCCTGTGGTAATGCTTCTTCTTTTAAAATGAATGCACCACCACACGTGAGGCAGGGTTCCATAGAGGAGAGTTTTGCTCAGAGTAGAGAAGACATGGGTTCAAGTCACTTCTCTTATTCATATTGTTGGCATTATGCTAGGAAAGTCACTTAACCTTTCAATGTTCTGGTAGGAAGGAGGCTAGGTGGGAATATGCATTAATAAAGGAAGTTTCTCATGGAGAGGTCCCTAAGTCTATATGCAGATGAAAGCAGATCTAGTCTCTCTCTATTAGTCTTTCTATATCTTTGTTTTTGTCTCTCCCTGTCTCTGTCTTTGTCTCTTTCCCTCTCTTTGTCTCTCCTTCTCTACTCTCTCTCTTTCTCTCTCTCTCTCTCTATATATGTGTACTTTGTTGTTATTGTTGTTCAGTCATGCAGTCATGTCTGACTTTTTGTGACCCCATAAACCTTACTGTCCATTTGTTTTTCTTGGCAAAGATACTAGAGTGGTAATAATGTGCCATTTCCTTCTCCAGTAGATTAAAGCAAATAGAAGTTAAGCGACCTGCCCGGGATAACCTAGGTAGTCAGTGTCTAAGGTTGGATTTGAACTCAGATCTTCCTGACTCTAGGCCTAGAACTCCATCCACTGAGTCACCAGCTACCTCTTGATATGTACACACACACACATTCACATATATACATACATACATACATACACACACACACACACACACACATTTTATTGTCCAGTTGTGGCCCATTTAGGATTTTCTTGGTAAAGATACTTGAGTAGTTTGCAATTTCCTTCTCCAGCTCATTTTATAGATGAGGAAATCAGGGCAAGTCACTTAACCCTGTTTGCCTCAGTTTACTATCCTATCCTCTCCATCCACTGAGCTATCTAGCTGCCTCTATATATCAATAGCTAGAGATAATATATTCAATATTATAATATTGATAATTATGATATTATTAATAAATAATCAATAAATATAAAAGCAGTCTCTCATGTACAACTTAGTGTAAATATCCACAGAGCCTTTTTCCTCCCTGGCAACTGGCCAAAATTTGACATCAGGGAGGGTGACTGGGGGCTAGTTGTTGGAGCCCAGGGTACGGTCCACAGTGAGAGCCTAGAGAGCAGAGGCCTGATGGTGAAAGAGGACCTTTGCATTACTTCAGAAGTTTGGACCTGTCTGGCAGCAGCCCCTTTGGATGTCCCCTTCCACCCAACCCCCTCTGGAGCCATCTCCAACTGACAGCCTTGGGCAGGTGGAGCGGGTGGGTGGCAGGTTGAGTGCACAAGACGATACAGTGAGGCTGAGAGCGGAGAGCAGGCTAAGTGACTGCCGGTGATTTACGGCTTTTAAATGGCTCTCCCTTTCTGCAAAACTCTTAATTTAATAGACCAAACATCTTGGGATAAAGGCTCACTAGAGACAGAACTGATGGGATAAATGCTGGAAGATTAAAGACCTGCAGGGAGGAGTGCATAATTCTGTTATGAAAATCTGAAGGCACTTCTTGAAAAAATAAAACCCTCCACCCCAGAAACTGCTGTGAGAATGGAGCAATAGCAGGAACTGAGGAGGTTCGAAGTTCCAGGATGGGCACATTATGTTCTAAACAATATAAGCAAGAAGAATGAAAGGGAACTGAAGCGTGAGGGGTGCCTTTTTCCTCTCCCTTTAGCCTTCCGTACACTTAATACAGATATTTTGTAGAGGAATAAGAAAAAACACTGACTGGCTAATGGGTGTGGAGTCCTTATTCTCTCTGTGACCTTGGGCAAAGTATTTAAATTCTCTGGGTTCAGCGGCTACCCTGGAATGTAAGGGGGCTGGACTAAATCATCCTGTGGACTATGAACTGGTACCGCTAGTAAATTCCCCACCCATGAGGGGGGCTCTGAATCAGCAAATGAAGGAAGAGGCTTTGTGGTGTGTGGGGATTGTCCCTGATTCTGAGTCAGGAACATTGCGGTCTTGTCCCAAGTGTGCCATCAACTTACCCTGTGCCTTTGAACAAGTCACCTAACATCTGTCTGCTTTGCTTTCTTCGGAGAGAAAATGGGCACGGGAATAATACTCCTAGTTAGCCCCTAGACTGTTGTGAACAAAAAATAATAACCAACCCACATTTGTACAGTATTTGACACTTTGCAAAGTGCTTTAAAATGCAGTCTCACTGAACTTCACAATAACCATGGGAAATAAGTTCAACAGTCATTATCATTCCCATTTTGCAGGTGAAGAAAATGAGGTTCAGAGAAATAATGTAATTTGTCTCTGATCTCACAGCTAGTGAGTGCTTGAGGCAGAATACGAACCCAGGTCCTCCTGATTCCCTGTCTAGCATTCTATTTGCTATACACCACTCCCTATCCAAACAAGCTCATTTATGTATATGAAACTAGAGCATATGACATAGAAAAGAAAACAGAAGAGTCAGAATAATAGTAACTAACAATTCTGTGGCATGTTACTATGTAGAAAGTGTTTTCTTCATAGTAGCCTTAGAAAGAAATTGATACAGTTTATCATTATCCCCATATTACATATAAAGAACAGGAGCTTCAGAGCCAGTGTGACTTATCCATGGTGAAACAGATGCTAAGTGATAAAACTGGTGTTCGAACCATATCTCCTAACTCCAGCTCTTACGTACTTTGCATTATGCCATGTGCAATGTTTTAACCTGGCTCTGCCAGTTATAAGCTAGGGCACCAAATATCTTTGCCTCAGTTTTCCCATCTGCAAAATGGGAATAATAATCTTCACACTTTCTAATTCAGAAAGTTATATTGTGAAGATCAAAGAAGAAAAGGCATACAAAACATTGTGTAAACCAAATTTCCCCTCAGGCTTGCGACTGAATCGATTTAGGGAAATTCCAGGAAGGAATCTCTCTGTCATTGCAGTTAACTCATCTGCATTTTACAGTCTTAGAGAGAAGTCTGGGGCACTGGGAGGTTTAATGATTTACAATCACACAGCTAGTATGTGTCAAGGTGGGACCTGAACCCAGGTCTTTCTCACTCTGAATCTCCCTCTTCACTAAGAGGTACTACCTATGTTGTAAATCATAAAGTCCTATATAAATGTCAGCTGTTGTTATTATTACAAATGTAAGCATAATGAGCTTGCCTAAGTTGATTATAAGCTCCTTAAGGGCTATGTCTTAAACTTCTTGGTATCTCCCATAGCACTTAGCACTGGATTCAGCAAATATTTGTTGAACGAATGATTAAAAGTCAGCTAACAATAATCCCATGGATAACTTAACGTGATCGGAGGAAGGAGAAGAAATTGAAGCCTGGACGTCTTAGTCTGGAAAGACCAAAACTAAGATGGTTTTAAGAAGGGGTCAGAGAGTGTGATCACAGGCTTGCTAAGTCTCAGCATTTGGGACTGAGGGAAATTCAAAGAAAATATCCCAACTAAGAAGAGGGTCAGTGCTCACAGCCAAGCACTAGACACAGTCCCACTTAGGGTTTTTCTAGTCTCTCTAACACAGGACCCAAGTCCAAAGCTGCTAGTGGAATGGAAGTTGCTTGTCCTCACTGCCATCTCTCTCTATAAAGAACCCCCGGCAGGTAGGAAAAGGTCTCGGTTTTGACTATGAGAGCTGGCCCCCTGCTGGTCTGCCTTGCCTTCCTGTCTGCCTGGGGTTGCTCACTTTACAGGAAACTACCTTGATGTTTGGAGGAGGGAGTTGTAGGACAAACAAAAGGCAGTCTTACTTGACACAAGCAAGAAAGGAAGGTATAAAATTCATTACTCTTTGAGGTGGCACAGGGTGGAAATATAAATGGGTAGTAGATATAAATCTATACAATAGTATAGAATATAAAATGTCAGATACAGAAAGAACTTGGGAACACAGAATGTAAAACACAGAACACAGGATTTTAAAAGTATAAAATAATAGAATGTTACCTCAAAATATAGAGGACTAGCATACTGCTTTTAGAGATGGAAAAGCCCTTAAAATGTAGAATGTTAAAACCAGAAGGGCCCATGGAACTTAAAATTTCAGTCATAAGGGACCTTAGATACTGAATTTTAGGACTGGAAAGGGCCTTATAGATCAACCGCCTGGCCTCCTCATGGTTCAGATAAGGAAAATGAGAGTCAGAGAGAGGAAGTAATTCATCTAAGGTTGTATTTTGTGGGTGGATTGGAGAGCTATGTTCATGCCTATTTTCTGGATAAAGAAACTAAGACAGACATTAGAAGCCAACTCGAAAACAATAGAGGGAATTAGTGGCAGAACTGAGACAAGAACCTGAATCTTCTGACTCCCTGGTCAGGGCTCTTACTGCTTTATAACACTGCCTCTTCTTCCATTTAAAGGTTTGGGACTCTGATCATGAGTAGTTTTCTGATGGCTTTGGGATCATAAATGACAATAGAAGGGCCAAAATTTGAACCCATGTCCCCTGATAGTGCCCTTTTAGCTATCCTTTTCTGCTGAGAAAAAGGGAAGGGGCATGGGGGGAAATGGCAAAGAGAGGAAAGAAAAAAAAGATAAAAATATTAGGGACTTGGGGGAGAAAGATCAAAGTTGAGGTGGGATAAATGCTTCTGTGTTGATGGCCTCATGGCTTTGCTCCGGCTCAACACACAGTGCCTGATGGGAAGAGGGGGAGAGAATGATGTGTCTGCTGGGGGTTGTACATTATTGCTTTGCAGCAGCGAACAGGTAGTTTTGAAAATTACATGCTACTGTGGCAGGTAATTTATTTTTTTATAAATTGCAAGTCTTGAGTAGAGATTTGGAAAAGGTCTCCAAATGATTAGGAAGAAATTATGGAGGCCACTGCTGAGAATGCTGGATCACAGGAGGGAGTGGGGTTTGACAGAAAGAGGAAGAGTGGCTTTCTTTCCTTAGTAACAATTTCTGTCTGACATCCTGAAGCCCACCTTGCATGACAAGTCCAGTGCCTAGACCCACAGATTCTGAGGTTTGAAAAGGACCTTACTTCTATCATAGAATGTCGGAGAGAGAATAGACCTTAAAGTAAGTATTGGATGCTTGAATATGAAACATTAGAATAAAAAATAGAATTTTAGAATATAAAATAGAACAGAACTTAGAGTGATAGAACATAAAATGTCGGAGATGGAAAAGACCTGAAAGCATAAAATGTTAGAACACATGATGTTACGAGTTGGACAAGACATCAAAAATCATCTAGTCCAACCTTTCATTGAAGCATGAAGTCTGTCTATAATGTCACAACAAGCAGTTTTCCTGATTCTGCTAGAAAACCTCCAGACACAAAAACCTCACTTACAAGGTAGCTTTTTTGACTCTTCTTCATTCTTGGTTTCCCTCTTTCCCTCCTAACTGAGCCTTCTCCCTGCCTCTGATGGATAATCATGGATGGATGATTCATCAGGTACCATGAATGATCATCACTACCCATGATGTACCACCTAAATGTGATTGTTCACTAAGTATCTGCCTTTACCCTCTTTGTTTCTATCTTTTCTCAGTCTTTCCTGGCAATTTCATAATTTCCTCTAGGTTCATTTATCATCTCTATGCAGATGACTCTTAGATTGAAATACTTATACTCTGTTCTGAGTTCTATACCCCATCATCGGGTGCTGGTGAAAGGTCTCATTTGGACATTCTGTAGACATCTTAAGCCCAACATATCCAGAATTGAAATCATTTATCTCCCTCCAAACTGATCTCTCTTCCACACTTCCTCATTTCTGTTGAGGTTACTACCATTCTTCCAGGCAAATAGGTTTGAAACCTTGATTCTTTCTTCTTCCTCATTCCCTGTGTCTACTCAATTGTCGAGGCTTGTTGAATCTACCTCCACAAACTTTTTTTTTTTCCTATTTGTCCCTCCTCTCCACTTATACAACCACCAGCCTAGTTAAGAGCTACAATGCATCACCAATTACTTGAATGACTGTAACAATTATATGTTGGCTTCCTGGCTCCCAAGTCCTCCCCTTCCCAATCCATCTTCTTCATTCCACTGAAGTAATCTTCCAAATGCATGTATCTGACCATATTATTTCCCTGCTTTGGAAATCTCAAGGTCTCCCCATTACCTGTAGGAGAAAATACAAACTCTTCTTCTTTCACATTTGAAGTCCATCACAATATGATCCTAGTTTACCTTTCCATGATTACTTCATCCTAATTCCCTTTGCACATTCTGCTTTGCAGCCAAATGGATCCACTTTCTGCTCTCTGAATTTAACAATCCATTTCTCCAATGCTTGCCTTTGCAAAGGCTGTCCCCGATGCCTGGAATGTATGCTTTCCTAATCCTCCCTCTCTTAGAATTTCTAACTTCCTCCAAGACTCAGGTCATGTACCATTTTCTACAAGAAACCTTTTTCTGGACTCAGATATTAATGGTCTTTCTTTCTTCTTTAAATTAACATACACACATATGTACATATATGCAATATATATGAGTACACATGTACATATCTATTATATATATATAAATATGTGTATATATATGACATATATGTGATGAGGGTTAGGGTTATATACACATATATAGTATATGTGTGTGTTTATCTATATCTATGGATGGATAGATAGATAGATAGATAGATAGATAGATAGATAGATAGATAGAT